>NC_067156.1:68106106-68388606 GCF_903995435.1 Acomys russatus | reverse complement strand
CGGAGCCTTTACACAGCATTGACTTGACAGCGTGTGAGGGCTTGTGGAGGAAGGCATGGGCTCCATGCCTGGGGACTCTGTCAGAGAAACACTTGTGCTCAGTCACCTGGGTTCTTGGTGCTAACTGAGGCCAGGGGAAGCCCAGGCCACTGAACTTCACAGATAATCCAAAAGCTCTGTTTCGCCCATATCTTCAAACTTCTTCCCCATCTAACCCATTACAGGAGGAGCTAACAAAGAGGACAAATGGATTACGTTGAGCTCCACCTCCCTGAAGAGTGCCAGCCACTATAATGTCTTTCACTGACTAATTCAGAACAAGAGCCAAAGATCAGCTATCTCTCAGACATCACACTACAGGGACTTCTCCAACAGTTAAAAAGGAGATGATGGTGCTGGGGAAGCTTGCTTACAATCAAGCCGTTTGAGGCACGGAATGGCTTTTCCTCACAAAACTAAGCTATTCCTCCTGTTTGGGGCCCAAGGCCATCCACAGAGTAAGCAGAGGTATATGAACTACTTTTAGTGTTTTCGGGTCTTAAGCAGCCCCTTTGGACCTAAACTCTTGTCCTCCAAGCTCTAAGTCATTCTCACCCTTAAGCCTAAGGCCTTGTTTGTTTCTTTTTTAATTGAAGTAAAAGTAACATAACTCAAATTAACCTTTTGCCCCTTGCTGATGGTCAAGCAGGCTACACAAGTGCCCTACATCAGGGCTACACCTCCCAGCTTCAAATGAAGCCAGTGTGTGTGTGTGTGCATGTGTGTGTGTGCACGTCTGTTGAGGCACATGGAGAGGCCAGAGGTTGAAACTAAGATGTTTTGTCAGTTGCTTTGCCACCTTGTTTTCTGAGACAGCTGGGGTTACAGGCTCAGTGGCCACATCTGGCTTTTAGGTACAGTCTAGAGAACTGAACTCAGGTTCTCAAGGGCCCAAATGAATCCTTCAAAAGTGTGCAGCTTGGAGCTGGAGAGAAGGCTTAGCAGTTAGGACCATTTGCTGCTCTTGCAGAAACCCCGGGTTCGGTTCCCAGCACCCACATGAGGGTTACAGCCATCTGTAACTCAACTTTCAGGGGACCCTGCACCCTCTTCTGACCTCCATGGATACCAGGCATCCACACAGTGCACTTTCTTCTTTTTTTTAAAGAGTTATTTATTCTGTTTATTGCATATGAGTGCTTTATCTGCAGAAGAGGGTATCAGATCACACTATAGATGGTTGTGAGCCACCATGTGGTTGCTAGGAATTGAACTCAGGACCTCTGGAAGAGCAGGCAGTGTTCTTAACCAACCCCCACTTATGGTGGCACATACATATGGTCCCAGCAGTCAGAGGCTGAAGCAGGAGGATTTTAGGGAGTTTGAAGCTGGCCTGGACTACGTAGTAAAACCTGACTGAAAAACAAACAACAGAAAAAAAACAAAAACAAAAAAACAATAGAGCTAGAGACGTGGCTCAGTGGTTAAGAACACTGGGTGCTTTTTCAGAGGAGCCAAGTTCAATTTCCAGCACCCACATGGCAGCTCACAACTGCACTGTCTATAGCTCCAGTTCCAGGGGAACTGTTTGACCCACTCACACAGACGTACGTGTAGGCAAAACACCAATGCATACAACATAAAAACAAATAAATCACTAAAACAACTCACACACATCCACACACCCACCCGCATCCCCGGGCTCTGAGAGAGGATTCTGTTTCATGGTCCATTGTCCTGGTTTGCTCTGGCCTGAAGCAGCTTGGGGAGAGAAGGGTTTGTTTATTTGGCTTGCGCATCCCAGAGCACATCCATCCCTGAGGAAAGTTGGGCCAGGAACTCAAGAAAAAACTTGGAGGCAGGAATCAAAGCAGAGCACGTGTAGGAGCGTTGCTTACTGGGTTGCTTTTTATATACTCCAAGACCACCTGGGCTGGACTCTCCACATCAGTAATTAATCAAGAAAATGTCCCCCCACGATCTGTTTACAGGCCTGATGGAGGCATTTTCTGAGTTGAGATTCCCTGTTCCCAAATGACTCCATGTTGTGTCGAGTTGACAGGAAACTAAGTAACACATCATGGTAGGTGAATCATAAAGCACAATCAGAGTAGGGTTTAATCTTCAAGAATCGGCCAACGGGGCTTGCTCTCTGCTCTGCCTCGGTCCTGTTGTTAGATTGTTTTCGAATCAGCAATTAAGGTAAGCAAACAAAGAGGTGCCATCCATTTGTACCGTCCAAACCACTTTTTCCCAAAGCTTTTCTCCGTTCCTTTCTATACCTCCAGCTCCTGAGTACTCTAACTGGCTTACACCCACCTAGGCAGTGTAGCCCTTGAGCCTACTGGTCCACAGATCCCGAGAGACACACTCAGGATCCTCGAGGGAGCCTACCACAGGAAGAGGATGGAGACAGGATGTGAATGGGTACCCTTCCCAGAAACAGGCCCTGCTCTAATCTCCTCAATAACCAAACGGAAATAATGCCACTACCCTGACCGTATAGACGGAATCACCACCTCATTAGTGCCCAAGTCAGAGAAGAAAATGGATGACACAGGAACTAAATGTAAAGATCAGACCTCATCTGGACTGCCTGCTGCCTTTTCTGCCCTGTCACTCAAGGTCCAGCACATGCTTTAAACTTCCTGTCCAGAGGGAAAGTCCTGTTGCTGGCCCTGTCCATGTGTGCAATCACACTGAGAGTGCCAACGTCGGTGTCAGAGACTCAGTGATGACGTTTTCTTTCTTTTTGTTATTGTTTTTGTTTTTCGAGACAGAGTTTCTCTGTGTAGCCTTGGCTGTCCTAGACTCACTTTGTAGACCAGGCTGGCCTCGAACTCACAGCGATCTGCCTGCCTCTGCTTCCCAAGTGCTGGGAGTAAAGGTGTGTGCCACCATGCCTGGCTCCCACAGTGATGGTTTCAATGCTCAAGACAGATCCTGCAGTTCATGCATGTGAGTGCATTCTTGCAATTCCGCTTAGACAGGATGCTGCAGCCTATGTATGGATGCCTCACACACGGGAGGCCCCAGGTGGTTCTCCTTTGGTTGTCTTTGCCGTGCTGGTGATGGAACGCAGAGGCTCACATGCTGGGGAAGGGCTACGTGAGGGTCAACCTTCCTTATCCAAGTGATGTTCAGAGTGCGCCCTACGCCCTGCTCTTGAGACAGCTAAGATGTATTGAGGCGACTTTCTGCCTTACAGCAGTTACACTGCATTTCCTCATGTCATCTTTAAAGTCAGGGATCCATGAACCATTCAACTTGATCCTTCCCGAGGAGCAGGCTGAATAAGCCTTCATTTAGCGTCACTGTCCCACTCCTCACCACATCCTCCAAGTCTCTGGCTCCAACACAACAAAAGCCAAGGTCTTGCATGGGGTCTTGCTCTCTTTTCCTTCTCTGAAAGCTTCAAAGCAGAGCCACGGCACAGCCATGGGCCCTACCTGTGTCCCGCTAGTGGCCGGGGCTCCTCCATGTCTCTGGCTGCCCAGCGGCACTCCACTTCCTTTCCTGCTCATCAGGAATTCCCTTCCCCTCCAAGCTGACTCAGAGTTGGCAGGTCTGAAAGTTCCACAGTGGTCCCAGACACAGGGCGTTTTCTGACCTCCTTCTCCTAGGCCCTTCGCTCTGCGTATTAAGAGGGAGATTGTTCTGTTTCCTTTCTCCTGGCTGCTTTTCCACATTTCATCTCAAGCTTTGGCAGAAGGGACTGCCTTCTTCCACTGTGTGCCTCATGCAGGACAGACGCCACATTCCCTCCTTGTTTCTCGGCTTTGCCCGTCCATTTCTACCCTGGCAGCCCACTGGAGTGTTCTCTCCTTTGCTCCTCAGCACTTTCCAGTGGGGATGCTATTTATTCTGTCTCTCACCTTTGATTGCTAACTCTTAGAGGCAAGTATGAGACCTTTCACTCTCTGTGACTCGGTGGGCATCGGGGACAAGCCCTTCTCTAGCGTCTCGGGAGCATAGGAGAGCTTCACAGCAGAGTTTTAAGCTTGGCTCATTTCATTTCAAAATAATCACCGCTTGACTTGTTTGTTTGTTTGTTTTTTCCCCAGACAGGGTTTCTCTGTGTAGCCTTGGCTAACCTGGACTTACTTTGTAGACTTGCTTACTCTCAAACACACAGAAGTCTACCTGCCTCTACCTCCCTGAATGCTGGGACTAAAGGTGTGTACCACCACACGCCCAGCTCACCATGCCCTGTGTTTGAGGAGGCCTGAGAGTCTGGATCCAGGATGAAGTCAGTTCTGGGACCCACCTAGTCAGCACAGTGACTCCCTCTATGCTAGAGGTGTGTGGCTGAGTGCTGACGATGGGTGTGACCCCTCGATTCAAGCCATATCTAACGGTCACACTGCCACCAGCATCTGACTGCCCTGCACACATCTTCTGCTCCCAACAATGGCTTCCCCTGCTTTGGGGAATATGTCCCTTCATGTAGGTGTTTGTGAAGACAGGGACTTTATTGCCTACACCACTTACAGATTCCACCATGTAAACACTGCAGCCTCCTGCAGTGTGTGGAGAGGTAGGTGGCTGATTCTCCATCCACCAGTGTTCGCCAATTTCTTTATCTGAGCCAGTGGGATCGGAGACTAGACCACACGGCCTAGTCTGCGGATAGTGTGTCCATTCCTATGGTGTGTGTGTGTGTGTGTGTAGGTATGCTTGTGGTTTTATACTCTTCTCTGTGGAGGCCAGAGGTCAATACCCTTTTGTTGTTGTTGGTGGTGGTGTTCTCCATCTATTTATTTTATTAAAATTTAGTTTGTTTGTTTTCTCTTTTGAGGCAGACTCTTGATATGTAGCCTTGCTGGCCTGGGTCACTCTCTGTAGACCAGGCTGAACTCTAACTCACAGAGATCTGCCTGCCTCCGCCTTTGCATGCTGAGATTAAAGCTGCACATTGCCACATCCTGTCTTCCATCTTATTTTGAGGTAGGGGCTCTCCTTGCACCCTGGGAGACTGGCTGCCGAGAGGCTGGGTCTTGGCCTCCTCAGCGCTGTGTTACAGGTGCCCTTTACCATCCTTACCTTTTCATGTGAGTGCTGGGGGTGTGAACTCAGGCCCTCATGTCCTGGATTCTATCAAGGCCAGTGCTTTAATGCTTATCTAGAAAAGAGGGCAGCCTGGTTCACCATCTCTCACTCCTCTGATCACCACATGCACTCTCAACCTACCAGGATGCCCTTCCCGTCCCCCAGCACCCTGTCCAGGGAATACAAGGGGCTGCCTTCCCCTACACTCATACCTCTACAAAGGCTCTCAGGAACAAGTCTGTGTAACAGCCCAAATATACCTTCAACATGACTAATGGAAGAACATGAGTGCAGCAGCCATCCCCACCGCCCCCCTCAGGCCACATCTCCTCAGTCCACAATGGAGCCAGCCAATAGGCCTCAGCCTGCTTACCTCTGAAACACAGCCTGGAGGCATCCAGGACTTCTCTGGTCTGAGGAGCACAACCATCTCCTGCCCCTGGGCCTGTATGGGCAGGAGCTCAGAGTCAGCTTGTGGACAGAAGGGTCAAAGCCCTTCACTGGTCATCACTTTGCTTCACTTTGCTATCGTTTAGTTTAGAGCTCATTGTGGGATGTCCTTATTGTTTATTTCTGTCTATTTTGTACTAGAAAATACATTTTGGAAATCCTCACTAGGACTTCAAAATTCATATACTACGAACCACACACTATTTTATTTTATTTTGTATTTTATTTATTTATTTATTTGGTTATTCGAGACAAGGGTTCTCTGTGTAACAGCCCTGGCTGTCCTGGACTTGCTTTGTAGACTAGGCTGGCCTCACTCAGAGATCCACCTGCCTCTGCCTCCCTAGTGCTGGGATTAAAGGCGTGTGCCACTACTCTCGGCTCACACTATTTTCAAATTCCAAAACACCTCATCATCTTCTATTGACTGATTCCCATCCCATCCCCACATTTAATTTAAAATTCTTTTCTTTCTGTTGGTCTTCGGGCTGGAACCCAGGACCCCTCGTGTGTTCCGCCAGCATTCTACCCTGGAGCTCCATGCCCACGCCTTCTCTTGATCTCTGAAATTCCTTCGGTGATGTGCTTACTCCTGCTGCTCTACTCTGCTCTTCTGAATGCAGGCAGGCTAGGGGGTAGAGAGCCCCTTCTGACGACAACCCCTGCTAGCAGGTAGAGAGCCCCATGTGTTGACTGCCCCAGGAGACACCTTGGGTGTGCTGGTAGACCCTGATATATAGCTTCAAGCTCTCTTCCTGTGTCTGATCTTAGCACACCATCATATCCGTGAATGTGCAAGTGTACAGATGCATATTCGTAAGAGTGTACGTGTTTGTGTTGTGGATCTTTGAGGCAATGTCGGACTTGGAACTTGTGGCAATCCTTGCACCCCAGTCTCCTGGCATGCTGAAATTATAGATTTGAGCCACTACACTCAGCTTTCTATTAAAAATGTTACAGATCTCTAGTTCCATGCTGGGCCTAGGAAGAAAGAGTAAAAGGTGTGTCTGTTTTCCAGATACCAGGAGTTAAGGATAGAGAGATAGATAGATAGATAGATAGATAGATAGATAGATAGATAGATGATGGATAGATAGACCAACCTCAGAGGTCAGAAAAAGGCATGTCAGATCCCCATGGAACTGGAGTTACACACAGTTGTGAGCTTTCTGTGGGTGCTGGGAACTGAACACAGGTCCTCGGCAAGAACAACAAGCGCTCTTAACTGCCGAGGCATCTCTGAGGCTGGTTTCTTTTGTTGTTCCTAGAAAAAAAGTGGTCTGTCATGGAAGTCATCAAGCGCTTCTGACAGAATCCTTCCTCTAAGCTGTAGAGTGAATGTGAGCTTTTATGCTGGCAAATAACTTCTTTTGGGGAGGGGCGGTGTGGAGGTGGTTAACACATTCTTACATTTTCTTCTGGAAGTATTGGGGATTGAGCCTTGGGCCTCCTGCATGCAAAGCCCGCGTCTTACCACTGGGCAGCCCAGCCCTGACTGTAAGCTTATCTGTGTTCTCGCTTGTGCTATAAGAATCACACATCTCAGCTCTCCCTCTCTCCCAGCACCCAATGGCCTCTGATCTATTTACTGTCTCTGCAAACAAGTGTGTTCTAGATATTTCACCTACATATAGAATGGCTAATGCTGTGTGTCAGTTTGGTTGGGTTGCAGAACCCAGCTATCAAGCCAGACTATTTCTGAATATTTTGTCAATTTTCTGTAAAAGTTTATTTTTAAATGAGACTAACATTTACATCTGAAACAGGCTTGGAGTAAAGTATAGTAAACTCTGCGTTGTGGGCAGCCCTCACCCCATCAGCTGGTGGCTTGAAAGAAAGATACCAAGACTGATCTTTTTGTCCAGGTCTCAGTGTGCTTTGCCTGTTATACATCTGTGCACCATGCATGTGCAGCACCCAAGGAAGGCAGGAGAGAGCATTTTGGATCGCTGGAACTAGAGTTACAGATGCTGGTGAGCTGCTGTGTACATGCTGGAGACTGAACTGGACTCCTCTGGGAGAGCAGCCAGGCCAAGCCATCTCTCCAACCCTTTAAAGACCATTTGATGAGCACATTTGTGCATCTGAGTGTGAACCATGTGCACGCAAGTGCTCTTGGAGACCAGAATAAGCCACCGTATCCCTTGGAACTAGAGTTACACATGGTAGTGAACAGCCATGGAGGTGCTGGGAGTCGAACCAGAATGTTCTGGAAGAACAGCAAGTGCCCTTAACTGATGGGCCATCTCTCTAGCCCCCGGACCCTGCATTTTTAAAGTCAGTCTTGAGTCACATGATCCCTGTTATCTGGGCAACAGGAGTCGGCGTTACTGAGGCATTTTCAGGACACCATGCACCAGTGGCTGAGGCTTGCCTCTGTGTCGTGAGCCAGTCTCATGAAGAACAGGGCTTGGGGTATGGGCTTGGAGAATGTTACCTCCACAGGACTGTCCCAAGCCTCCAGGAGGCCACAGGGTCTCTAGAGTGTGCACAGGCATCAGCTCTGTTGGCTCCCAAGTCCATAAGTAAGACAATCTGTGCACTGTGTGGCTGCTGCCATCTGAATGGGCATTCATCCACTGCGGACCGGCACCCTCAGTCCCGCTTGTTCGCCTCCCGAGGCTCGCATGTGACTCTTTCTTAAGTGCTGATATTCATTTGTTGCGCATCTGGCGGGATGGGGGAGCACACACCGGCTCCAGGGCTGTCTTGCTTTAAATCTGGGACTCTGTCTCTTGTCGCCAAAAGATGACTCAATATCCCCAGATCTGTTTGTAACATTGGGATGGGTTAGTGTCCATTTCTTGTTGGGGGGGGGGTGTGAAGAGCAGCAGCCCAGAAGAGCCCCTTTAAATGAAGTGTAAGTTGGTGCGGGCTGGAATACAGCTAATACAGTACAGAGCCTAGCATGCCCCAAGCCTCAGCAGTCACTCCGCAGCAGCACAAAAGGCCAGCGTGGTGGCCTCCATAATCCAAGCGTTCCTGAATTCAGGGTTCTCCTCAGCTACACATTGAATTAGTGGTCAGCCTGGACCACAGTCTGTCTCAAAAAGAAGGGAAAACACAACACAAAAAAAGTTCTCAGGCACTGCTCTATGACTTTAACACTAACACTGGGGTGGGGGTGGTGGGAGTGCAGGAAGATCTCTAGTCTGGGGTACATAGAAAGACCCTGAAGACACACACACACACACACACACACACACACATGACAGGGGGAGAATGTGAGGGAAACTGCACTTGTTTTATAAGACATAAAATTGTGATATTGATGATGACTGATTGGATGATAGTAATTCTTCTCATCTCTGTCTTCACTTTAGATTTTCACATGTGTAGAAATCTTACCTTAAAGTAGATCCTTGTAAAAGAAATTATGTTGAATCAGGTAACATGAAATTTTTTAGGTTTAAAATGGCCAAATGTGAGCAACTCCATGTGGCTTTGCTTAATATTCTTCTCAAGTAATGTGTTTAGTTGTATTCACAAAAAAAAAAAAAAAAAAAAAAAAGCATCAGATGCATGCTACATCCATGATGAGCATTATGCCATCAGTGTAGGCTGCAATAATTATCAACGCCTGCACTAATTTTGAATAGTCAAATTATGCTCTGTGTCTACGCATCCTGGAGCTGAACAGAGCCTAAGAGATCGTTAATCTAACGTCATTTTTAAGATATGGAAATAGCATCTCAATGAGGTTAATCACACATTCTGGACTGGAACTCCTATTTTTTTTCTATATTTCTTCTTTCTTTCTTTCTTTTTTCTTTTTTCTTTTTCTTTTTTTTTTTTTTTTTTTTTTTTTTTTTTGATTTCCAATTCAGCGTTCACTGGATTTTTGTGCAGCGTCCTAAGGCAGTGTGCACACAGAACAGCTTGATTGTAGAGAGCCCTGGTGGCTGTCAGATTTGCATGAAAAAGGAAGCAAAGAAGCTGCTGCGGTCCCTACTGCAGAGTAAACAGCACCTAAATGAAAACACTAGCTGCTAAAATATTAAACATTTGCTTGGTAGTTTTGCTCAATTCATCACTCCTAGGACATACGTGCTTTATGAATGACTTAGGCAGGCCGTTCTCTGAAAGGCCAGTGTGGTTTTGCTGGAATCTGCCTTTCTTGTTCCTGAGGCAGGGAAGCCACACCCACGCATGCCACAGATGGAGAGCTCTTTGCACTGGGTCCCTTTCTACCTCCAAGACAACCCAGCAGTGGCCTTCAGCCAGGTGACAGCCAAGCTTGGCCACAAGAGACTGTTAGAAATGTGTGAGCGCTCAACATTCCTACATAGGAATTGTTACGCTTGTGGAATTGAAATCTGAGCGTGCCCATCTTATTCCCCCGTGGGGGCGGGGTGGGGTGGGGGCGATCTCTAACTGTGACCACCCCCTTCACACCCAGGCAAGCATTAAATGGCTGGGCTTTCTCTTGAACCTGTGCACATGCTGGCTTGTGAGGTAGACATCCTCCGTGGCTGAGCAGAGCTAGAGCACGCTAAAGCACTCTTTAACATAATTGGTTTCTCCTCGTGGTGACTGGTTGCAGCTGGTAACCTAGCCACCTACCAGGCCTGGATAAACCCTCCAACAGCAGGTCAGACAGGATAAAGAGGTACCCCTTAAAAGGTTGCTTAAATAATAGATTCAGGCTTAGAGCCAGTATGCGCACGGAGGGAAACTATATGTCTCATGCATCCACACTGGGTCCTGGTACCCACTGCTCTGTGTTTCTGTTTGTGGGGGAATCTCTGAATAAGCCTTATCCCTTCTTTCTCACACTTAGCATCTTACTACACAGGCTGATCCTGTGATGCGGTCAGTGGATGAAGGAATGCGTGTGCTGTGACACGATGTGGACTTTGTACCCAGGCAAGGTGGCCCCTAGTGATGGGAATTGAGTGCTGTCATCTGCCACCAGTTTGTGAAATAACATTATTAAATGTTGGCTTAGTTGGATGAAAGGATCCCCATAGCTGGCATGCTTTTGAAATGGAGTGCCCTGCGGGGTACAGCAAGGCCAGCCTCTGAAGTCATTACTACCCATTAGCAGCTGGGTGTGAATTGGGCCCTGAGAGCTGCTGGCAGGCCTGGGTCTGGCTGGTGGTGTGCTAAGGGGTACACCTAGCTGCAGCAAGCACTTTACCGAGAAGGGAGCCAGAGAACTTGGAGAGGCCGGCTCTGGCAAACACCCCCAGCCCCCACCCCGGCTTTTGTCTTTCTTTCGTCAAGGCTCCTGTAATCATAAGTCTGCTCTTGAGACCCCCAGCCCCCAAGGCCAGGGCTGTTCATTTATCTGTGCGGATCTGCCTTTCCCTCTATCCTGTTAAAAGGAAATGGTGCGACAGGGGCTGGCCTGCAGAACACTCCATCAATGCAAGATGGGACAGCCTGGCTTTGCAAAGCCACCCAGCTCGCTCCACAGTCACATAGTTCCTAGATAGATGATGCCTCCAACAGGGGCTCATGTGTGAACACTGGTATGTTTGTGTGAGCACACACATGAGTTTCTATGTCTGCATGTGTGGGTCTTTATGTGACTGTGTTTGTGAGCATGTAGACTCGGGGACCATTTGTTGTCCAGCTATTTAAGTGTCTCTGAGAGTGATGGTCTCAGGACAATGTTTTTGCATAGTTTACCATGCTTCAAGAAATCTTAAGAAATAAAGCGTTATGACAACCGCTGATTTATTTAAAGCGACCATGTCTGTGAACAAGGGGCCAATGTGATGTGCCATACCTTTCTACAAAAGAAACTAGAGAAATCTCAGGCTAGGGGAGCCATCCTGACTCGCTTGCTGATCTCCTACGTGCCCAGGGTCAGCTGCGTGTCCAGCGACTCTTGGAATCTGCCTGCCAGCTCCCGAGGCCGTCAACACGGTATGGGAGGAGGGCTCTGCCAGTCCCTGCTCGCTTTCCCTCTGCAGTCTCTCCTCCATGGTTCTTCCTAACTTGGTTATACGTAGCACAAATCACATCTTCCTCGGCCCAAGATGGAGCCAATGAGGTTAAGCTGAGCCTGCGTGGGCAGTTCTCAGGCTCAGTGAGAAATATCCTTTGTGATGTGTGCCCACCTCGCAGGAGAGTCTGAAGAAAGCCCTTAGGAAGGCCTGCGTAATCCCAGGGTGGCACAGGACTTGGCACGCAGCCCAGGGCTGCGCCAGTCCTGTTAGTTGCCGGAGGCTGAGGTCACACATGTAGTCCTAGAGCCAAAGAGACCAGCCAAGCTTTTAGTCCTGGTCAGGACATGGAGAGAGGGGAGGGTGAAGCCAGCCCTGTTACCACCGCTGAGGGGGAGAAACAGTCCCACCAGCGGTCGTCGCTTCGCCTCTGAGCAGCAGATTTTAGGCAGACACAGACATGTTTTCTTTTGTCTTGAAGTGTGTCAGGAACAGGAATGTGGAGTCTGTTTCAGGGTCTCGCACGTGGGACAGAGCAACCCCATCATCCCTTGCCCGTTCCTACACACCTCCTCTCCTGCATTTGCTCCTCTGGAGAAAATAAACATGACAGATATAGTAGGTACACGGTAAAAAAACAAAACAAAAAACAGAAGACATGCGCCTCTACACATGTTAGCCTCGCTGCTGTGATACTAGGACTTGGAGTGAGAGAGCAAAGGGAGGTTTGAGGCCGCAGTTGCCCTGTGTGGTTTGGATGAGTTGCTGTGCTTATGTTTTTTCATGCCTTTGATTGTGAAACTGATTCTTTCATATTTTTTTCCTTTTGAGGGGAGCTGTGTTTTATGGGGTTTTCTGTTCTGCCATTATTCGTTAACAAATGAGCACTAACAGTGGGCCAGGCCTGGGGGAGGAAGAGCCTGTTTCCCTGGAAATGGAGTGGCTGCAGAATCAGGGGGTTGGGGGCATAGAAATGTATTTTCCCCTGACTCCTCTTTGACTCTCAAGTATGCTACAGATAACTGTGCAATTAATCTTGACATGTAAAAGGCTGGCCGGAATTCTAAACCCTAGGAAAACACACCTCAGCAAAACCTTACACGACCTTAACATAAAATGCATGGAACTGGAGAAGAAATTTAAATTATTAAAACCAACTCTAGCATCTCCCGCCCCAATTTTCACACATCCTTCTGCATTTCTTCTGTCTCCATTATTTTATGCGGCTGGCTGGGGTAGGAGGAAGAAAGACTCCAGGAAACAGGGTCTGTGGGGCTTGGGCGGGGCTATTCCTTTATTTTCTCCATGACTCTGCTTTAAGGCACTTCCAAGATTGTACTCCACTGTCTCCTTGGGTAATTCACTTAAAGACACTACACCCTCCATGCTGGAAAACACATCCTTGCATCTATCTGGAATTCTCTTTTCTCTGGGACAGCATTTCTCAAAAAGCAACATCCCAGCATCCGCCTGGAATCCAGCAACCTCTGTCCTGTGTCGTCCAAACCTTTCAGCCCCCATTAATTATACACTCGAGGTTCCAAAAGCTGGCGAGTGAAAATCCCACCCATAGGTTGCTCTCGGGTGGGCAGGGGGGTGGTAGTGCCCCATCAATTGTAAATTGTTGTCAAGCTGGCTGGATGAGAGAGAGTTGATGTAAGGAGTGGTAGTCGGTGCCACCCGAGAGCCCTCGGCACTGCCACCAATTCTCCTGGGTGAGCAGCTTAGAAACCGAGAGAACAGGTACTGGGGTACGCTGGGAGGCTGGGGTTACTAAACAGTCAACTACCTTTCCTCAAATTTCCACTTTCATGGGCAATTGAGCCTCACACGTGAGGAAATTACATGTAGGGAAAAAACTGAAGCATGCTCGGAGTGTAAACGCTGGTTAAAAAGATGGTCTGGACTCCAAACACGTCAAAAGGCCCTCAGGTGAGAACCCAGAGCCCCCGCACTCCCCTTCCCTGCTGCCGGAGCTAATTACATTTTCCCCTTCAGTCAGTGCATACGTCTTCCTCCTGCTCCGGCCTCTTCCTGGTGCAATTAACTGATTAATGAGCATGCGTCGCTCTCCTTTCTCCTCGGCATTCCCAGCCCCGCCCACCACCGGCAGGCAGCGGCCCTGCTGTGTTTAATGCCTGCCTTGTTTCTTCTGTTTACTCGACAAATGTATTATTTTGTACCGCACTGTTTTAAACGCACGTGGGTGACATATATGACATTTTGTTTTCCCCCCCCCCCCCATTTTTTCCACTCCAGATTATGCTTTAGGGGTCCACTGGGTGTCATGATGAAAGAGAATCACAGGTGGCTGCTAACTGCTCCCACATAGCCTGGAATCTCTCATTTGAAAAAAAGGAAGAAAGAAAACACGCTCAGACATCCGCTACCCAGTGAGCATCCCCTCCGCTTTGCTCCCTAGTGGAAAAGAACACATATCTTTCTAAAATAAATCTGAGCACTGGGTATGCAGATGCTTTTGTGCTTCGGCCGGGACAAGTGCACACTTGTGCACATCCAACGTATATCACTCGGTGGACGCCATTTCTTTGTTCTCGTACAAACAGCAAAGCAAGATGAACCTGGGACTTTTTTTTTTTCTTCATATCTGACAGAGAAAATCTCCACATAATTATTTATTATGTTGATTTACCATCTTGTGGTACTGTGTACTTTTGTAAATTCTATCTTTCCTTTTTTTTTTTTTTTTTTTTTTTTTTTTTTTTTTTCTTTTTGGATTTTTGAGACAAGGTTTCTCTCCGTAGCCTTGGCTGTCCTGGATGCACACTGTAGACCAGGCTGGCCTCGAACTCACAGTGATCCGCCAGCCCCTACCTCCCAAGTGCTGGGATTAAAAGCGTGCGCCAAAATGGGAGGGAGAGAAGAATGGGAGGATACAAGGGATGGGATAACCATTGAGATGTAACAAGAATAAATTAATAATAAATAAATAAATAAATAAAAGCGTGCAGCATTACGCCCAGCTTTTGTAAATTTCTTTAAAGAATACAATTTAAAGTTGGGCCTGGTGGCACGTGCCTTAAATCCCAGCACTCAAGGAGGCACAGGCAGGCAGGTTGCTGTGTGTTCCAGGCCAGGACAGCCAAGGTTATGCAGAGAAACCTTATCTTGAAAACCAAAAACCAAAACAACAAACAAACAAAAATCCAACTTGAGAAGATAGGAACAAAATCCCACTGTTAGCTGGGGTATCGTTGGCGTTTGACAGCTGAAAAGAGAGTGTGACAGTTCTCTTTAATAGTGTGGCCTTTGGTGGGGTGACCACATACCATGGCAGGCCCACTTCCCAAAATAGCTAGGCAACACAAACTAGACTCAGTGGGGGAAGAAGAAAAGAAATAAGAAATAATCTCAAAGTTGAGTAGGAAAGGACGGGAAGCAGGGAAGGGGAAGTGTAGGGAGTTTAGGTAAACAGGTCCAAAAACAGGAAAAAGAAACTAGTCAGTTTAAAAAATAAAATAAAATCTTAAAAACAAAATAAAACAGATACTGCAACTTGAGTTCTGATTGGCATGGAGCTGAATTTGTAAATTAATTTGAAGATAATGGAAAACATTTAAAATACTAAGTGATTCCACATAAGACAGGATGTGTTTAAGCATTTTATCTTTTTATTCTTTGTTTTACTTTTTATTTATTTATTATTTTTGAGACAGAGTTTCTCTGTGTAGCCTTGTCTGTCCTCGACTCACTTTGTCGACCAGACTGGCCTTGGACTCATATCGATCCACCTGCCTCTGCCTCTGGAGTGCTGGGATTAAAGGGCGTGCACCGCCACCACTACCACGCCCGGCTTGTTTTACTTTTTTAAAGCTCTTCCTTTTGCAATCATGTCCAGCCTTGTGAAAAAGTTGCACAAACAGAACAAGAAGGCTCACAGCATTTCCTTTGCCCAGTTTCCCCACACGCAGCACACGGATCGGAAAGGGTGCTTAGCAAAGACCTACTGTGACCTACCAGCCCACAGACTAAACGTCCCATCCACATCTAACGTGCATGCCCTAAGGCTCTCCAGCCACAGGCCCTCTCCAAGCTCAATACGTGACCTGTTCAAGTCTTTTCTCTGGCCTCGGAATTGCACACACATTTAACTGGCATGTCCCCAAGCCTCCTGCCTTGGTATGTATTCTCATTGTTTCTCTGTCACAAACATTAACGACTGACAGAGATAGCTGAAGGAGGAGTTAATAACCTGCCATTTTGTAGACTCCCCCCTCCCCTTTGGGTTTTCTGATATCTCTTCTGAGTTTAGGTTGTTTTTCGTTTTGTTTTGTTTTTTTCAAGAATACTGTATAACCCGGCCAGAAGACACAACATCTGTATGTATGAAACATGCTTCTATTAAAAGCTTACTCATAAGTTGGGCAGTGGTGGCGCACGCCTTTAATCCCAGCACCCAGCACTGATCTCTGTGAGTTTGAGGCCAGCCTGGTCGACAAAGTGAGTCCAGGACAGCCAAGGCTACACAAGGAAACCCTGTCTCGAGAAACACCCCCTCACCTCCCCCCCACCCTGCAAAAAAAGCTCACTCACAGCTATTCTGAAATTACAACTTTATAGCACGTTCTGTATTTTTATTTGAGAACGATGGAGTGCCTATGCTTGTGCGACTTTTGTGTTCACACACAGACCTCACTGTTTAGGCATCGTCACTCGAGGGTGGCTAAGAGACTGCACAGATTTCTGTATTGAAAGTTCTATTTCTTCTTTCTTTTTTAATTAGTAAGTCTATTGCAGAGATAGTCCAAATCTACATGAATATCCTCTTTCCGAAGTTTAACTCCCATGCATGAATTCTGACACAGAGCAAGTATTCGAGTAGCATTTGCAAAATGGAGACTTTATGTACCCATTATCCCCTTTAGATTTGTTAATTGGCAATCTACTCTATAAAAGAGCCATGCATTCTCTTTTATTGATTTCTTTCTTTTTAGTTTTTCAAGACAGCCTTTCTCTGTGTAGCCCTGGATGTCCTGGAACTCTCTCTGTAGACCAGGGTGGCCTCAAACTCAGAGATCCACCCCTCTGCCTCCTGAGCCTCTAACTTGTTCTAATATATAACTTATTTTAACATATGTGATCAGATCAAACGCCAAGAACAACCTTTCTTCACTTCCGTTCATTTTCAGACACTCTCCCCTCCCTCCCCACCCCTCTCCTTTCCTCCCCTCTCCTTTCCTTTCCTCTCCCCTCCCCTCCCCTCTCCTCTCCTGTGCCCTCCCCTCTCCTCTCCCCTCCCCTCCCCTTCCCTCCTCTCCTCTCCTCTCCTCATCAGATTGGCCAGGGTTAATATTACAAAGTAAAAACACATAGACATGAAAGTAGACATGATTTCTTCCAAACCCAAAAGGAACACATCAAAGTTTGACAGGTATTTGCTTTAAACTTTTGACACGTGATCCTTGTTACATTAAGGGTTTTTTGTTGTTGTTTGTTTGTTTGTTTTTTAATCTGAGTTGCTGGGAGACTTAAAATAATTTACTGCCACTATTATTCTGCAGTGATGAAGACCAAGCACAGGCCTTGCACCTAGGCAAACTACCACTGTCCTCTGCCCTCAGCTTTAACTTTTTAATTTCATCAGTTAATGGGAGAAAGATAATAACTACTTTTCTGATGTTTATTTACATTTACAGCCCTCTTTAGACACAGCTATTGTAAACTATAGCCTTGTGTATATATTGTTTTGTTTTTCTAAGACAAGGTTTCTCTGTGTAGCCCTGGTTATCCTGGAACTGACCACCAGGCTAGAATGTTGTATTTTTAATGTTTAATTAATTTAGTTATGCATGTTTGTAGGTCTGAGTGGGTATACTTCCATATGGCTGCAGGAATTTAAAAGATGGCATGAATTCCCTGGAGCTGGAGTTACAAGCAGTTGTGAGCTGTGTAACACGGGTGTTGGGAACCAAACGTGTGTGCTCTGGCAGATGAAACGTGTTCCTAACTGTTGAGCCATCTCCAGCCCCCACTGTATTATTTGTTTATTTGCTTTTTAAGGTTTTTTTAAGACAGGAGTATTGTTCTTTCCTACTTACTTATTTTGTTGTTGTTTGAAATGCTGAGGACTAAACCGCAGAGTGTGTGTATGTTAGCACCCTCTTGCTGAGCTGCACTCGGCTCTTTCATTTTCTTGACTGATACTATTTAGAGGTTATTGGAAACTGTGCTCTCTTTTTAATACTGCCTTTGTTTGATTTTGGAATAATAGATTATTTTCTCTAAAATGAAAATTAAGTGTTTGTGTGCAGTGTGCATGTGTGTGTGTGGGGGGGTGTAGTGTGTGGGGGTGTGTGTGCATGGCTGTACTTACATGTACAGTGGGACTGAACCCAGGGCTTTCTGTATGCTAGGCAAGCATTGTGCTGAGTAAGCCACATCCCTAGCCACATCGTCACTTGAGTCTTGAGGAAAGAACGAATATAATTCAATGGGGGAAAAGTAATCTTTTTCAAGAAATAGTGCTGAGACAAATGAATATTCACATGGAAAAGAATGGAATTTGACCCTGTGCCACATTACACATAAAAATTAACTCGGAGCAGGAAATGGGCCTAAAAGTAAGCACTAAAACCCATATAATTCTTCAAAGAAAAAAGAGAAATGCCTCTCTGTGGCTTTGGGTTAAGCAATAGCTTCTTGGCTATGGCAGCACAGTCCTCAGTGATCAAAGACTGATAAATTGAACTTGGTCAAAATTGAAAACTTCTGCTGGGCATGGCAGCACTCATCTGTAATCCCAGCACTTGGGAGGGAGAAACAGAAGGGCTGGCATCTTAGCGGCGGGCCTGGCTGCACACTGAGACAGAGGCCAGGTTGGGGTGTATGAACCCCTTCTCAAAAGGGCTGGAGAGATGGGTTGGGGTTTAAAGCATTCTCTGCTCTTCCAGAGGACCTGGGTTTGATTCCCAATCACCCACATCATGGCTCACAACCACCTGTAACTCTAGTTCCAGGGGATCTGATCCCCTCTTCTGGCTTCCACGGGTACCAGGTGTACAAGTTGCATACAAACACACATGCCAGCAAAACATCATATATGTTAAATGCATAGGTAGGTAAATAAATAGATGAGTAAGTAAATAAATAGGAGCAGAAGAAACAGCCTAGTGGCCATGTGCAGACACTTGCTGGGCTTCCAGAGGGCTTGAGTTTGGTTCCTAGCACCCATGTCAGACAGGTCACCACCATTATCTCCAGCTCTAGGGGATCCAATGCCCTCTTCTGGCCTCTGTGATAACTGGAACATATACACAGACAGACACACATACACACACACAAAGAGACGGGGGGAGGCACATAAATAAAAAGAAAACAAATCCTTTAGAAATAATTCATTAGGGCTGAGCATGGTGGTGCTCGCCTTTAATCCCAGCACTTGGGAGGCAAAACAGGCAGATCGCTGTAAGTTCAAGGCCAGCTTGGTCTACAAAGTGCATCTAGGACAGCCAAGGCTACAGAGAAACCCTGTCTAAAAAAAAAAAATTCATAAACCCCAGGCATGGTGACACACACCTTTAATCCTAGCACTCAGGAGGCAGAGGCAGGGGGATCTCTGTGAGCTCACGGCCACTCTGGTCTACAAAGAGAGTCCAGACCAACCAAGGCTACACAGAGCATCCCTGGCTCTTGAAAACCCAACAGAACAAAACAAAAAAACAAACCAAATAAATAAAAAACCCTCTTATATTTCATAAGTGGGTTATACTTAGGAAACTTTATATATAACTTGGTAGTCAAATGACAACAAATCTGCTGCAGTCACTTGGCAGTTTCTAAAAAGGTGGACATGGGGTTACCTCATGACTCAGCAAGGCAGGGTCTCAGAGCCCAGATAGGCCTGGAACTCTCTGTGGAACCCAGGCTGACCTAGACATCAAAACCTTCCTGCCTCTGCCTCCGGAGTGCAAGAATTACAAACGTGCCTCGCCCTGTCCTGCTCATGCCCAGGCGGTTGCATTCATAGGACTATAATCAAGGAAATTAAAACCCACATCCACACACAAATATCTATACTACCGTTCACAGCACCATAGCAGCCCAAGAATGGAAATAGCTCAGACAGCCGCTAACTGATTAGTGAAAAAACAAAATATGGCATTTCTACCTACTGAAACATTGGGTAATTCGAGGGGATAAATTATTGGCAAGAGCAACAACACAGACGTGATTTAAAACATTACACCAGGTGGAAGAAACTAGTTGCATGTCATATTGCTTTACATGTCATTTTCAGCTAGCATCTGCAATAAGCATGCCTATGGGGACAGCCCGTGAACCCAGAGCCACTGGGGATAGAGGTGGCAGGGTGACGTTGGGAAGGCAATTGGGAAGTGGTTGCTTATGGTTTTTAGGGTAGCAAAAATGTGCTAAAAGCAGCCTACGGAAATTATTGCACAACTCTGAAAAGACTAAAGCCGTTGAAACGTAGATGCACTCTAGCTGGTGGACCTTATGATATGCAAATTTATGTAGAAAAAAATGGAGGTTACAGAACTGGACAGAGGTGGAAAGGCTCTTGGGCGCCGCCTTTACCAGCTGATCTTTCTTGCCAGTCACAGCCATTTCTATTTTTGCCATAGCGGGGTGAGAGGGCCTAGTCTGAGCCGTACTCAAAGTTTGCAGCCTGACCCTTGGGCTGTCTGTGAACCGCACTCCAAGCACATTCAAGTGTCTGCTCTCTCCAGGCGAGAGGCCTAGTTGCCTCATAGCCACATTGCTCCATCCTCTGGGTCTTTGTAATTGTCCTTGGCTTCGGTCTTTTTGCTCAGCCCATATTGAAAGGGATGGGCCAATGTCCGCAGCTACCACGGATGGCCCTGCGTCACCCATGGGCGGGTCTCTACTCTCCTTAGAGAATGACGTCATCTTTGGCTCAGACTTCAGTTCTTTGGTCTCAGATATTAGGAGCACCACGGCACATCTCCAAACTCCGCATCTGAGTGTTGACTTATTGTCCTTGTGTTTCCAACACTCCATCGTCCTTTGCTCTTAGTGCGCTTGCCCTGCGCTTGCCCGCCGGTGGAGAGTCTCCTGCCTGCAGCCTGTGGGTGGTTCCTGTTTGGACTTAGCTCTACACAAATCTTTCTTTCGATCCATCAATATTTTTCTCTGTGCTGGTCTCGCCTTCCACCCTTTGCTCCTGCTTTCCACTGCCTAGGTCAAACTGTGCTCAGCTAGATTAGAAGTAATGTGTCGTTGCTTTTCTAGGGGCTTCTTTTGTTTTAGGACTGTAGACTCTTGGATATGTCCTGACCATCCCTAAAGCTTACGGTGCTGGTATTACCTCCTGATAGCAGAGCTCCTCCCCATCCCCCACCCTCTCTGACCGGCCCTCATCTGCTCCCCCCTGCCCCCACCCTCACTGATATTCATGCTCATCAGAATTGAAATTCTAGGTTTTTCAAAATAATAAATGTCACCAAATTGCTCAGTTTCCTCTTAATTTATTATTTCTTTTACTTTTAGTACTTGCCTTCCCCACCTAAACTGTTTTCTTTTCTTTTTTTCTTTCTTTTTTTCCTCTGTGTATACTTGGCCAGCCTGAATTGACTTTGTAGACCAGGCTAGCCTGGAACTCACAGAGGTCAGCCTGCCTCTATCTCCCAAGTGCTGGGAATACAGGCATGCACTGCCACTGCCGCCACCACCACCACCACTACCGCCTCCACCATCACCTCCACCACCACCACCTCCACCACAACCGTCAACATCACCCACCACCACCTCCACCACCACCTCCACCACCTCCACCACCTCCACCACCACCCAACACCAAACTGTTTTCTTATAAAAAGTGGATCTTGGTCTAGTCAACATTCTGAGATGTATGTGAGAGTGCTTTTACTGTGATTTTGCTCACTTCAGCTCCCTTCCTCTCTCTTTCTCTCTGAATTTATTTTTTTCAAAGGTGAAGGCCATTTGTCTAGAAATAGCACCCTTGGCACCAGATCTTTCCTCTAGCTGTTTAAGAGCCTTACACTGGTGCTGCCCTGTGTTCAGCAGTCCTGTTTCCACATCAAAGGGCAGGCTGCATCTCCTGAGTCTCCCTTCACTCCTGTGGGCCTGAAAGCATCTCCTACGTGAGGGAAGGGCTTGATTTCATTACTGTCCATGGGATTTCCTACCCTTCCTTCTTTCTTATCTGATTTTCTTTTTCTTTTTCTTTTTTTGAGACAGGGTTTCTCTGTAGCCTTGGCAGTCCTGGACTCACTTTGTAGACCAGGCTGGCCTTGAACTCACAGAGATCCCCTTGCCTCTGCTTCCCGAGGCAGGGATTAAAGACATGTGCCACCACACCTGGCTTCGGTTTTCTTTTTCTAGTCTACGAGCCTTTTTTTTTCTTTTGAAAAGGGGGTCACAATACTTTCCACTTTCTCATCTTTCCAATTTCATTGACCCTTTTCTAAAAAATTGATATATTTTTACTGAAAAAAGCAAAACATACAGTCAGCCTGAGTGTGCACATATGTGGTGTGCATATACACATGTGTGTGTAAATGTGTGTGTGCAAGGTGTGAGTGTGTGATCACATGCTTGCACTTGCATGTGTGTGCATGCCTGTGTATATACATTCATGCACATGTGTGTGTGCATGCAGGCATGTGTGTGCATGTGTGTGCGCGGTCTGCACTGCTGTTACCCACCAGCAGAAGAAACTTGATGACATCAGCAGTGACCCAGAGTGAGAGGAAGCAGAGCCACTGCTACCACATCACAATTAACACATGAACAGAATTGGAAAGTAACCTGTCTGTCACCACAAGGCGCCTTCTGTTTCAATAACTGTGTTTCATGGTGACATGTGTCATGGTGTGGTGGCTGCCAGCCTGGGTGAGAGTGCAGAACCAGCATGGAACCGTCTCTGTAAGCTGCTGTGCTTCCCAGAACCACTGCCCAGACAGACTTTTACTTGTCTGGTTTTGTGCTAAAGCTTGTTGTTTTTATTGTTGCTATTATTTTGCAAGGTTGGGAAGTAGGACTCAAAAACCTCAGTGGTGTAAGCTGTGTGCTGACAGCCCCAGTTGAGGATTGTTTTAGCAAATGAGACTGGATCTCAAAGCAAAAACAAAATAGCACTATTGTTCCCCGTCCTTTAAAAAAAAAGCCTTGTGTGGTGGCGCATGCCTTTCATCCCAGCACTCAGGAGCCGAGGCAGGCGGATCGCTGTGAGTTGGAGGCCAGCCTGGTCTACAAAAAGAGTTCCAGGACAGTTAGGGCTACACGGAGAAACCCTGTCTCAGAAAGGGGGAAAAAACAACAACAAAACAAAACAAAACCAAAAAACAAATGTGATACAGAAATGATAACAAAACAGTTGTTCTGTTATGGAGGGAAAAGGGTTATCACTCTTCAAATAGCAAATTCTGAAGACCAGGCATGGCTCCTGCGGCTCTTCCACAGCATCTGGGAAGCTGAGACAGAAACGTCACAAGTCCTAGGCCAGCACAAGCTACATTACAAGACTATATCTCAAACAACAACAAAAAATAGGGAGCCTGAGAGATGGCTCAATGGTTAAGAGCAATGGCTGCTCTTCCAGAGGTCCAAGTCCAAGCATCCACGTGACAGCTCACAATTGTATATAGATCCAGTTCCAGGGGATCTGGCATCCTCTTCTGGCCCCTGCATGTACGAGACATGCACATGGCACACTGACATTCATGCAGCCAAACATATACATTAAGCTGGGTGGTGGTGGCTCAGCTTTTAATTCCAGCACTCAGGAGGCAGAGGCAGGGGGATTGCTGTGAGTTCGAAGCCAGCCTGGTCTACAAAATTAGTCCAGGACAGCCAAGGCTACACAGAGAGACCCTGTCTCAAAAAACCAAAACAAAAAGAACCAAAACACAAAAAACAAACAAAAAAATGTACATTAAACAATGACGTGAATTAAAAACAAAAAAACAAATCCAAACAAATATGAATGTCTTAACATTTTTCCTAGCACCCCAGCTTGTAGAGAGTAATATGTGTGAAAATTCTGAGCCTGTCTCTTCCAGGGTTTCCTGGGGACTCTGGAGAGGAGTGGGTCAGGTTACCTTCCTCCATTCTCATAGGAGTGACAGACAAGTCTGCTGAGTTTGTCACCCAGTTCTACCTGACTAATGAGCGGCACTGCACAGAAGAGCAACTGTCCTCCCCTCTGGCCTCAAGCTTGATAGCCTGGCCCTGCTTTCCGTTCATAGCTGTAAGGACCCAGCGATACCTAACATGGAGATGTGTAGGCTTTGCTCTTTTACAAACCTACTTTATCTGGGGTTCTTTAATGCTTATATTTCCCTTCCAACCCATAGGAGAGGAAAGAGGTTAATGGGGACAGGAGAAGCAGACCTTTTTAGACCCAGTTCCTTGGTTGGATTCCACCCCTCATCATCAGGATTCTAGCAGACCTGTTAAACAGCAAACCAGAAATTCAGCAAAAGTGACCACAATCGCAATAGCCAGGACCTAGAACCTCGAAGCATTCTCTGGAGAGTTTCTCTCTAGGATCATCTTGAAGTGGAGTGACAAACAGCTAAATGACAGGAAGCAATGCAGAAACCAAAAAACCAAGACTCTGGTTTTGGCCTCATATATATCTCTTCTCAGAGTCCTTAATAGGATGGTTATCAGCTGGCAAAGACTATGCCCCCCAAAGAAGCAGTTCCTCTTCCTCCTCTTCTTCTTCTTCTACCTCCTCCTCCTCTTCTTCTTCCTCCTCTCCCCCCCCCCTCCTCCTTCTTCTTCTTCTTCTAAGGTTTTTTGAGACAAGGTTTCTCTGTGTAACAGTCCTACCTGCCTGCACTCACTTTTGTAGACCAGGCTGGCCTTGAATTCACAGCAATCCACTTGCCTTTGCCTCCTGAGTGCTGGGATTAAAGGCATGTGCCATCTCTTCTAGTGGCCAAACACCTCACACCTTCACACAAGTCTGTTTCACACCCCACACTTGTGATTAAAACAAAAACATGTTTATATCCATCACAGAGATGATCCAGGTACAGTAATCTTTACCCAAGCCCCTCTGTGCTGGTAGTCGAGTTCTTTATATGGAAGCAAGGAGCCTCCCAGGCCATGATGGCATGACAACTCCAGGGAGCCGGCCCTGACCTGCTGGAAGCATCCTTCTGTCTGCTGACTGGCCTTGTCAGTCTTTATACTTTTATCCCAAGTCCACCTGATGATACTGCTAATGTTTTCTCTATAATCAATGGCCACATAAAAGTAATCCTTTTAGGAGTTGAGCTATTTTAAGGGAGATCCCCCCACCCACCCACACACACGTTTTCCGACAAGTCTTAGACAATGTGAATTCACGAAAAGACAGAACAGAATGTATGCCGTGAAAAAGAGTTTGGGTGTAGCCTCCTGCAGAAAAGTTTGACATTTTCTTCAAAGTCATGGAATTTCTAAGGCATTCTGGGTATAGACCACATCTGTGTGATATGTGGTGAGTCATTTGACTCTGTCAGACTCAAGCACACAACCACTGCCACCTCCCATCCCCCCATCTGCAAAATGACAGTGACTTCTATGGCTGGATGGGACCTAGCAATAACCACACAGCCATCAGTTGTGCCTGGAGGCAAACACTGGTGTGAGAAGGCACAGCTTGGCTAGGTAAGGGAGTTCCTGCTCTCCTCCATTCATGGTCCTCTCTCCAATGTGAGGGGGGTGTTAGCCTGTGCTGTGCCTTGCATTCACCACTTTCTCTTCACTGTGACAAAGATCCTAAGAGAAGCAACCATCTTCTGTTGGATGCCACAGTGGAGACAGGCCCTCGGGTGGGGCTACAGGATCTTGTGGGGAGGGCTGCTCATAGTTTGCCTGTGAACACAAAAGAAAACAAGGCCAGGTTGTAAACACCAAGGCCCGCCTCCCAGCAACTTACCTAAAGGTACCCAAACCTCCCAGTACAGCGCCATCATCTGGGGACCAAATGTTCAAACACATGTGGGAGTGGGGGTGGGCATTTCATATCCAAACCATGGTTTGTCTGTTGTCCTCAATTCCTTGTAAAGGCAGAAACAATGCTGTCCCATTACTTCACAAACGCTGGAAAAACAACTTGATGTTAATACCTGTTTCCATCACCTTTGAAAGAAAACAGAACCACTAGGGTTCAGCAGTCGGGCTCGACTTCTTTATATTTGGGCCTTTGCAAGGCTCCACTTCCACATCTGCGAAGTGGACTTATTTTGTTCCCCCACCTTCACGCCCAGATTCCTGTGGGATAATTTACGGGCAACCTCAACAGGACCTGCAGGTTCCTAAGCCTGCTTTCTCAACTCTGCTGGGAGCAGGACTCCACTGGCCTTTCCAGAGCCGGCATAGCGCTTCCCCAAATTTCAAGAGGTTTTAAACGTAACAAGCCAAAGAAATGTTAGCTTGAGTGATAGGTCAATTGAAGTAACCTCAAATGGTCGCAAAAACAATTCGCTGATTCATTGAATCTGCCAAGCACAGGGCTTTTAGTATTTTTTCGGTTAAAGGACTATCTTTATTGGAGAATACGTTTGTAGTAGACTTGTTTATTCCCGACTTGTCCCTTTGTCTCCCCCTGATGTGCAGATTGCTTTTTTAGGGGAAGTGCCTCTGTGCAGGCACCATTTCTTACATGTTTTTAGACTTAAGAGTTTTGACTTGAGGATATTTATGGACAGAGACTCAGATTTCAGGGTGGGTGGGAGGAGAAGAGCTTCGGCCAATCAGAAGGCGCTCAGGCTCGTCTCATTTGCATCTCACAGCCCCCTTTGCAGCGGCAGAGTGGCTCCCGGAGAATTATAGCTGGGGCGACGTCGCAGCTCCGCTACGGTTTCCCTGAACTCCCAGGCTGCCAGGGTCGTTAGATGATCGATGGTTCTGGAGTGCGTGAGGCGCTTAGGCCCGCAGAGCTGTCTGGTGACTGTAAAGTCGCGCCCATCATGTGATCGCACCTGAGAAAGACACGAATGGCAAGAAGCCTTCTGTTCCCGGCTATCACTGCGCTCAAAAACACTGATTGATGGCTTGCTATTTCTCTTTGGTGCAGTGTGACCTCAGGACCTACTACCGGGCAAGCATGTTTGAAAATACATTTAATGCAAAAGTCCCGCTCCCCTTCTTCCGCCCGCCCCCACCCCCACAAAGGTACGGGTATATTGAGATTTGGTGTTCTAAGAGTGTAAGTAGGGCCAAAACCCAAACCAAAGCAAAAAGACATTTAAATACACCTTGAATTAACTCTCTTCCTTCTTCCTAGATTTTCTGTGAAGGTTTTCTCAGCGTGCTATTAGATGGGCCTCTTAGCCACATTACTAGTACAGACGTTCCAATCTTTCAGGTTGCCAGCTTTGCAGTGCTATCTGGTCCCCTCCAGACGCTGGTTTGCCTACAGGCCCTCGTCACCAAAGCTCAGAAGGAAGCCCAAGGAAGAAACAGGGACCCCCCTAACCGCCCCTCTGGGCTTGGGCACTGCGAGATTCCAGGGGAGATTATAGAGGAGAACTACGGTAAACTTCCCGAGTGCTGTTAATATCTGCTTACACGAATCCATTTAAGGAGAAGAAAATAAAACTGGAAAGGAAAGCTGAGATACAAACGTGATTTCTGCCAGACACACCCAAGCCAGGGGTTGGAGGAACGCATAGTTAGCAGAATGTGCAAGGAGGGGGATGGGAGGCACGAACAGGAGATGGCGGCCTCACAGAACGGTATCTTCCAGAGTGTTCTCTCTGAAGGCCCTCAACCTTTCTTATCTGGAAAGCTGCCCAGCTCTCTCACCTCTCTGCAGTACTGTCTTCCCAGGAGATCCAGCACTGTCCCCATTTGCTTCAGAAATGGAAATGATGCTGCATTTTATGGTTGTGGCAAAGAAGTGAACAGTATTTGAAGTGAGTTTAAAGGTCTACACAACACTTGGCGAGCCCCTTCCCCTTAAAACCTGCTGGAATAAACTATTAAATTTTTATGGCTGGGCATGGTGGCGCACGCCTTTAATCCTAGAACTCGGGAGGCAGAGGCAGGTGGATCTCTGTCAGTTCGAAGCCAGCCTGGTCTACAAAGTGAGTCCAGGACAGCCATGGCTACACAGAGAAACCCTGTCTCAAAAAAAAAAAAAATTACATTTAAGTTTTGCTCATAGAGCTAATGACAAAAACCACATAGAGAGACTCTGAGTTGTGTGGCTTCTGCAGGCTTGCTCCAAATACATCATTCTCCATCCTGTCCCCTAGAGTAAGGTACAGAGCTGAGGGTGGCTGAGTGGCTGCCGGCCATTTGGGGTTTTCCACTGCCCTGGCATGGGAAGGTGGGGCCACAGCACGGAAGAAGCTACTAGTAAAATTAGGGCATGGCGCGTAGTAGCTGGAAGACTTTTAAATTTACCTGTCACTAAAACTGGCCTGGCTTGTAATGCCTTGGTCTGCAAAGAATGCCAAGTAGGAAAACCCTGGTGCCAAAGTCCCTTCGCAATGTCTGAATGTGGGAAATGCCACACCTACGTGATTGCTGTGGTCTGCCACCATCAGGGTCACCTTGGTGGTGTGCTCCAGTCCTGATCTCTGGGTAATGTGTCAGGACAAGCCGTGAGGACTGGCTGTGGGGAGAGGCTCTGCTGTGTGACCCTCACTGGTGAGCTGGGGTTAGAGTTGTTTCTCTCAGCGTCTTGGCCCTCTGGAGGCACAGATGGCTGCGGGGTCACAGTCTCCACCCCACGCCCCACGAACTGAGCAGCTATCCCCAGGCTCCAGCAACCCAGCCTTCCTTGTGCTCAGGCAGGAGAGGACTCCAGACTTCCCCTTCTCTTTCTGTGCTAGTTTGAGATGCTGTAGCTGTTCTGTTGAGTGAGTTTTTTGTTTGTTTTTTAAAATATGTTCAGAGCACATAGTAACGTGCAAGCAGGAGCCCAAGCAGGAACCTGGAGGCTGAGAGCGAGGCAAAGGCCACGGAGAAACACTGCCGACTGCTTTGTTTCTGCGGTCCTGCTCAGCAGCTCTTCTTACCCAGCCCGGAGCCAGCAGTCTGAAGATGGTACCAGTCCTACACCAATTAGCAATCCAGAAAATGCCCCACAGCCACAGCCACAGGCCAATCCAATGGATGCAGTCCCTCGTTTGAGAGCCACTTCCCTGTGTGTCGTGTCTCTGACTAAAGCCATGGCATAGGATAAAATTTAGCATTCGTAAATGAGAGAAAACCCAAGATGACCGTCCTGTCTGTGCCCAGCTTATTTTGCTAAGTGTGGTGACCTCCGGTTAGAACCATCTTCCTCTGAAGAGCAAAAGTCATTTTTGTTTGAGTAAAGTGCCTTGTGGATGGAGACCCAGGTGACTAGTGTTACCATAAACATGGGCGTGCAAGTATCTCTGTAGCATATAGACTTGGCATCCTTCAGTTGCACACTCACACTCAGTCACTATAGTTTAGTTATGTGAGGAAATGCCTGATTTCCGTAGTGAGTGGCTGGATGAATTTGCATTCTTACTAGCAGCGTGGAAGGCTACACACACACACACACACACACACACACACACACACACACACCCCTTCACAGTGAAGTCTTGTTTTGTTCTGGTTGTTTTCAGGAGAGGTTTTGTTTTCATCTTTTGTGTGTGTTGGTGTTTTGTCTCCATGTATGTCTGTGTGAGGATGTAGGGTCCCCTTAAACAGGCTGTTGTGAGCTGCCATGTGGTTGCTGGGAAGTGAACCCAGGTCCTTTGGAAGAGCAGCTATGCTACTTGTTTTTTTAGAGTAGTCTGGTCTGATGAGGGGGTGGGGGTGGGGTTGAAGTAGACTCCTGGTGGGGTTTTCATTTGCATTTCCTTGATAGCTAAGAATGCTCAACACTTTTGTCACATGTTTTTGGCCATTTTTACTTTGTCTTTTGAGAACTTAGCTGTAGGCATAAGGTTACTGTGAAATTCAAATGCTGATTTCTTAGCCTTTTTTATTGATTGGGTGTTGATTTTTTTGTAGTTTTGGGGTTCTTTACATAGATATTAAAATATAAAAATATATAAAAGATATTCTATTCTTTTGTCTGGTGTATAGCCAGATTTCCTCCCGTTCCATGCTTTCTTGCAGCCTATGAATTGTTTCTTACACTGTGCTTAAGGTTTTAACTGTGAGAAACACCGTTTATCAGCTGCTGGTGCTGTTTACTGAGCTGACAGAACCCTCTCCAGAAAGTCCTCGCCTGTGCCCGTATCTTGAAGTGTTTGCCTGATTTATTCCTTTAATACTTGGAGTTTCGGGTCTTACAGTAATGCATTTTATCATTTTAAATTGATTTTTTTACACGGTTAGAGCTGTAGATCTAGTTTCATTTTTCTACCTGTGGATATCTAGTTTTGCCAGCAGTATTTACTGAAAAGCCCCGCCCATATAGGTTTGACATCTTTGTCACAAACCAAGTGTCAAATCTGGGTCTGCCCTTCTATTCCACTGACCTATTTGCTTTTGTGTCAGTGTCATGGTGTTTTGGGCACTATGGGTTCATAGTACAGTGTGAGGTCAGGTGCTGTGAAACTTCTGGCACTGTTTCCACTCTGGATCGCTCTGGCCATATGCAGAGAGAATGTAGCTGAAGTCTCGATGGGGATGGCATAGAATCTGTGGGTTGTTTGTGGTTTCTGTAGCCATTTTCATAATATTGATTCTGGAGAGAGAGAGAGAGAGAGAGAGGGAGGGAGAGAGAATGTATGAGTATCTTCTGTCTATATCTTTGTATCTTCTGTGTTTCAACTTCTTTCTTCAGTGTTTTAACTTTTTCATTGTGGAAGTCTTTCCTTTTCTTTGTCAAAATCCTGGGCACTTTACTTTTCTGGGACTATTGCAAATGGGGCTGTTTTCCTAATTTATTTGTAAGAATGTCTGTGATTGGTGCTTGTGGTCCTGGTTCTTCACACTGACATTACATATAGGTGGGTTTTCCACATGCCATCCACATATACTTTTGCATGTGTGTTTTATTTTATTTTCTTCATTGTTTGATATGGTCTCTTTATGTATCTCACACTGGCTCAGAATGTCCTATGCATCCCAGGCTGGCCTAGAACTCTTTCTCCTCCTGCCTTGGCCTCGAGTGCAGAGATTACAGATGAAGGCCACTTCATCTAATCACTGGATTCTTAATTGGCTTTTCCAGGAGAAAGCCTATTTTCACTATGTTGTCCAGAACGCCTAGAAGAAGTGGGTTTAGTTTGTGCCCTAGTTTCATTTTTGTCACTGTGATTAAAATACCCTAACATAAAAGCAACTTAGGGGAGAAAGGATTTGTTTTGTTTACAATTCCATGCTATCGTGTATCATAGTCTGGAAGTCACAGTCACAGGAGGCACATCATACTGATAGTCCAGTGCAGAAGGAAATGATTGCATGCTTACTTGCTTGCTTGCTTGTACTCAGTTTGATTTCTCTTTCACAGTTCCAGCACCAATGACTAGGGAATGGTTCTGCCCACACTGGGCTGGGTCTTTCTGTATCAGTGAACTTAACTGATACAATCCCCTGCAGACATGCCCGCAGGCTAGGCTAACCCAAGGTAACAAGCCCTTAGTAAGACTTTTTCCAGGTGATTCTAGGTTGTGTCAAGGTGACACACAGAGCTAAGAAGCAGTAACTTGATGCACAAACACATCACCTTAAGGGGCTGGAGAGACGGCTCAAGGTTAGGAGCGCTGCCTGCTCTTCCAAAGGTCCTGAGCTCAGTTCCCAGCAACCACATGGTGGCTCACAACCATCTATAATGTGACCTGATGTCCTCTTCTAGTGTGCAGGTGTGCATGCATGCAGAATACTGTATAATAATAAATAAGTAAATGAATAAATAAATCTTTAAAAAAAACACATCACTTTAAAACCATGTTCTTTTTTTAAAAATTTATTTATGTATATAAGCACTCTATTGAATGTATGCCTGCATGACAGAAGAGAACATCAGATAGAAGAGGGAATCAGGTCACATTATAGATGCTTGTGAGGCACCATGTGGCTGCTGGGAATTGAACTCAGGACCTTTGGATGAGCAGTCACTGCTCTTAACCACTGAGCCATCTCTCCAGCCCCCCCCCCCACCTTTTTTTTTTCCAGTTTTTCGAGACAGGGTTTCTCTGTGTAGCCCTGGCTGGGATGGACTCACTTTGTAGACCAGGCTGGCCTTAAATTCACAGTAATCCACCAGCCTCTGCCTCCCGAGTGCTGGGATTAAAGGTGTGCACCACCACGCCCGGCTAAAACCATGTCCTTCTACCTCTTGTCCTTATACTGGTTACTTTTCTATTACTCTGATAAAATATCATGAGCAAGAGGCAGGAGGATCTCTTTGAGTTCGAGGCCAGCCTGGTCTACAAAGCAAGTCCAGGGCAGCCAAGGCTACACAGAGAAACCCTGTCTCAAAAACAAAACAAAAACAAACAAACAAAAAGCCCAAAGCAAAACAAAACGAAAATATCATGAGCAAAAGCAACTTAAGGGAGAAAATTATCTGAGTTTATAGTTCCAGAGTGCTGGAGTCCATAAGCCTGGGATAACAGTGTGGTGACAGGAGCAGGCAGCTGGCTGCTCACGTTTCTGTCAGCATACAGGGAGCAGAGAGAGGCTATAAACCCTTAAAGCCCTCCCTAGGGAAGTGCCTACCTCCTCCAGAATGACAACCTCCTAATGGTCCCACAACCTCCCCAAAGAGCGACACTAACTGGGGACTAATTCTTCAAATCTATGAGTCACTGGGTGGCATCTGTCATTCAAATCCCCAGTTCCTTAAGTCTCATGTTCATGTCATACTGTAAAATATGCCCCAGCTTTTAAATATTTCCCAAAACAAAACAAAAGCCAGAAAAACCTTCTAAACATGATTCCTGTAAAACAATAAACAAGTTACATGTTTCCAACATATTATGTAACACAGAGGAAGCAGAAGAACAGAGCATACCAAACAAATAACTGATCATTTGGTCTTTTAAACCTGACTGCCGTTGGTACTTCTGCCAGTGCACACTGAGGGCCCTCCAATGAAGTAGCAGGGGAAATGGTGGGCCTACGAGCAGCCCAGCCTCTCCATGACTTTTCCCAGCAAGCTCTTGTGGAGCGTTAAGCAGTACCCTGTTCTGTGGCCGAAACAGGCAGAGGGTCTAAGTGCCTACCTGCATGACTTCTTCCTTGCAGCAACTGCTGCCTGGCTCCACACCATGCCTGGCTTCCTCTGGCTTCTAAAATAGGAACAGCACACAGCTGAGTAGTCAGTCCCCTGCCTCCGAATTGCCCAAGATTCTTGTATAGGCAGGACGTGTGAGTGAAGTGTTCATATGTGAAGACCTGTGGCCTAGGACCTCAGTCCTCATGTGCTTTTGTTTTGTTTTGTTTTTCGAGACAAGGTTTCTCTGTGTTAGCCTTGGCTATCCTGGACTCACTTTGTAGACCAGGCTGGCCTTGAACTCACAGCAATCCACCTGCCTCTGCCTCCTGAGTGCTGGGATTACAGCCACCATGCCCGGCTTCGGTCCTCATGTGCTTTAATGGAGAACTTTGTATTGTGCACAGTAGGAGGGCACCCTTCCACATGGCCTTCTAAAGTTTGCCATACAGTACTGAAGAGTTCCGTAGAGCACACGGAGAGAAGAGGGAGTGGGTCTTCTTGGGTGGAGGTGACAGGCAAAGGTCTGGCCTGGGCCCTACCCCAACTGACAGAAACAGCAGATGCGGGGCCAAGCCAGATGCCTCAGCCAGTACACTAACACACAACCCTCCTGCCCCACCGGGCTGTGCAGGCAGCTGTCCTGCATGGCCGTGGAGGGTTGCCAGTCTCAGCCATGGCAGAGGGCCACAGCAGCTCAGAGCTGCCTTCTATGGGCGTATGGTCCCACACTTCTGCCTCAAGGCTCCGAGTAAAGCAATTTCCAAGTCTCGTTAGCAGGAAGTGTCCACATTTGCACGCTGAGGGGTTTAGTCTCTCGCCTCTTCTCTGAACATACCAACAGTTAGAGATCAATGGACACAGTTTTGCACTCTCTCACTTAGCATCAAGTGCCTCTTCTGCAGACATGATAAAGCGTTTATTTCTGTGTCCACAACGCAGCGCATGCCTCACTTGATTATCCAGCCACTCCTTTTTGTTAAGGAGCCACTGGAGATGAGGATCTCCACTCTCTGAAAGGAGAGTGGACTTGTAGGAAGCTGCTGAGTACAGACGTGGCCCTAGGAACCGGAGCACACAGGACTCTAGAAGAACCCATCCTTCAAATGCATGCTACTTGCAATGCCCTCTGGAGAAACAAAGGTGGTTCCTGGTATGCAGCGGCAATGGGCATCACCTCGGGCTTGGGCTGACGCTTAAGACCCTGGGTTATTATCCCTCTTCAGTCAGACCTCTTGCGTTTCTCAAGGCCTTCACTCTCTTTCCTCTGGCAGGGCCCCCTGTGGTGCCTCTCCCTTTCTCATCAGCTGCTTCCTCTCCCTCTTCTCATTCTGTGCGTGGGTGCGTGAGTGCATGCGTGCGTGCACCTTTCTCTTGTCCTCTCTTACACATACCTGCAGGGACAGGATCAAATCAGAACAGCAGAGATTCTGCCTGTCGAGCATCAAGCCACCCATCCCCCACAGCAAAGGATGATGGGAGATGGCAGTGAGGCAGAAGTGGTGAGACACTGCCTACAGGGAGCCCCCCATGGTTGGTCCTCTATCACCAGTGTCCTTTTGTCTATCTGACGTCTGTGGAATCCAGTTCATATATCTGGTGTCTGTTGAGTTTGAAACGTATCTTCAGGAGCTCATGTGATGAAAACTTTATTCCCAATTCCCGCTGGGAGGTGGTGCTTACCCCCAGGAAGGGATGATTGCAACCATCTTGTTTAGTTACCTTGAGAGTGGTTCTCAGGCAGTGGGTCAAACCCCCAGCAAACCTCCATCTCTAAAAACAATTTACGATTCATAACAGTAGCAAAATTACAGTTATGTAGCAATGAGAATAATTTTATGGTTGGGGTCACCACAACATGAGGAACTGTAGTAAAGGGTCACAGCATTACGAAGGTTGAGGACCACTGCTGTAAAGAGACAGTGGCCCTTTCTTGGCCTTGGGCGAACACAGCAAGTGGATCCTCATCAAATCCATGGACTTTATTTATTTATTTATTTATTTGAGACAGGGTTTCTATGTAGCCGTGGCTGTCCTGGACTCACTTTGTAGACCAGGCTGGCCTCAAACTCACAGAGATCTGTCTGCCTCTACCTCCCGAGTGCTGGGATTAAAGGCGGGCACCACCATGCCTGGCCAAATCCAAGGACTTTAGTTATAGAGTTGCTAAGGCTCTAGAACTTGATTAGTAAGTTTCTTTCCTTTATAAGTTACCCAGATTATGGTACTGTGTTACACTGGCACATGCATGCACACACGCACGCACATGCACACACACACACAAAGGATGAAGTAGGTTGGATACCCATATTAACCCAAGTTGGTATCCTGGGCTCCAAAACAAGTTTCAGGAGCCTCTCTTAAATGGAGACGAAATGGATGGATGTAAGGCCCAATGACTAGACTCTTCACATTGAATGAGAGGCTTGCCCCAGGTGCCACTGACTTACCGTGACTTTCCAAAGGTTGGCTGGATGTGTGTCTCCTCATCTCAGCCACACTCCAGAGGTAGACCCACCTCTCTCTCCCCCTCCCTGGTGTCGGCGTGATTGAGTGTGTGCCTGTGTGTGTACATGCACGTGTGTATGACTGTGTGTGTGTGCGCACGCGTGTTCCTTGTTCTGCTCACCGAGCCTCATCCTGCAGCCAAGCTGCCAATGCAGCACTTCCTGCTAAGTATCAAAAACCACCACTGGCTCTTTAGTGACACAATCAGGGACTTCTGTGTCAGCTTCCAGAAGGGATTTTAGATTCCTGTTAAGATAAAGGAATTGCTGAGGGTAGCTGTGAGCACGCTCATTTTTATATTAAAAACACACACAAGCCCATTAAACAGTGATACCTATCTGCATTCGGTTCCCCAGAGCCCAATCTTGTCTTTGCCAGAAACCGGCCTGTTGGCCGATCCAGCAAGTTCTGACCAAGCCTTCAACTTTCTCACTGCTCAAAGAAGGGAGCTGGAGTAGAGATCCTGAGTGATGAAACAATTGTTCCTTCTGACAGGCAATCCCTGTTTAGAAGCTGGTCAACACCCCTGGGGGTCGCGACCCACAGGTTGAGAACCACTGATCTAGAGCTACAGCTGGTTGTGTGTGCTGGATGTGCGGGTGGATCTGGTCCAAGGCCCTGCCACTAGCTTCCCATTTTCCACCAGTGGGATGCAGGCTGCCTAAACTTCTCAAGAACATCAGCATCTGTTCTCTGTGGGAACCCCTGCCTACTCCCTACGGTGCATGTGAGTGGCTGGGAGGAGCGTTCATAGTACTGATGGAGGAGAACAGTCCGGATCGGCTGATCTGTGCTGAAGGTGTATTGTCAGGCGATTCTGCCCACTGACAGGTTAGGGTCTCTAGCTCTCAACAGGTTGGAGGCTACAGGGTGCTGGAGATGACAGAAGACCAGAAAGGCAGTAGATCACGTATACCCTATCAACTCCAAATTACATCCTTGGGGCAGACAAGCCCATTGCTGAAAGGTGTGAACTGTCACCCTAGAGGTTCTTGGAGCCTTTCTACCTCAAGGATGCTGCTGCTTAAGGCCCCTGAGCAGCGAAGCCATCAGGGCATCACTTTTTTGCCACCAGTCTTTGAGATGGTACAGAGGGGTGGTGAGGGATGGTGAGGCCTGTGGGAGGGGTGATGAGGGGTGGTGAGGCCTGTGTGAGGGGTGATGAGGGGTGGTGAGGCCTGTGTGAGGGGTGGTGAGGCCTGTGTGAGGGGTGGTGAGGCCTGTGTGAAGGGTGGTGAGGCCTGTGTGAGGGGTAGTGAGGGGTGGTGAGGCCTGTGTGAGGGGTGGTGAGGCCTATGTGAGGGGTGGTAAGGCCTGTGTGAGGGGTGGTAAGGCCTATGTGAAGGGTGGTGAGGCCTGTGTGAGGGGTAGTGAGGGTAGTGAGGGGTGGTAAGGCCTGTGTGAGGGTGAAGGCAGTTCTCAAAGGTCTGGGCCAGTCACTGTGGAAACAGTTGTCAGGGAGCATGAGGGGCCTCGTGCTTGCTCTCTGGTGCTTTCCCTTGTCCAACGTGTTGTGAGCTGCTCGCTGTGCACCCCACTGGAACCCAAGTGTCTCCAAGCTTCGTAGTCTGGCCAGTTGCCTCAGCCTGCATACCACATAGTGTGGCAGCCATGGCCGGGACGGTATAAAGCACAAAAGCCAGACCACGTGGGAAGCTTCTGAGAGGGGTTTAGAGACAAGAGGACAATTGCTCTGCCAAACCAGACAAGACAGGGGTCCTGGTACATTCAACAGTTGTATGACATTTGTGCTGACTGAGAACATGGAAAGCCAGGGATCCGAACCTGCAACATGAGGGAAGGAGCTGGGGATGGCTGATCTCTCTGGTCAATCACACTAAACTCAGATGTACCCTCATGTCTACCCACTCCAAGTGCAGCTTGTAACTGTGTCGGTCCATTTTTCTCTCCAAATGATGCCAGTCTATGACTCTTCCTGTTTTCACATTGCCTATGCTTATCTCAAATCTAAGATTAAATTCCCTTCCTCTCTCCCTCTTTCTCTTCCCACCACTCGCCCCGGAGCTTATGATTTAGTCTTGACTGACCTATCCTGCAGCAATCCTCCTACCTCCGACTCCCGAGTGCTAGGGTTACAGGCAAACCCACGCCACCTAGACTATCAAACCTTTTGCAAAATCTGCTTGCTACCTGGTAACAAGGTCTGCCTCCAGAAAAGCGCAAGACCAGAGTACTCAGTGATGATGGAGAGGGCCCCCAGGCCACGGTGCTTTATCCCCACAGCTGACTGTGGTCCTAAGCGGCACTCAGCTAGTCTTGCAGTCCTTTCTCTTCCACTCTTAGGCCCCTACTGTGCTTCGCTGGGCCTTATCTGTGTTTGAGTCTTCAATTAAGCTAATAGATGTCTTTCAGTGTCATTAGTAACAAAGTTGGCTAATCAGCCAGCTCTAGTCAGCCTTGCTGAGGTAATTCTCAGGAGCCCAAAAGAGCAAGGCCTGAACTCCACATAGCCCATGGAGTGCAGAGAAACAGCGTCAGCATTCATCCGCTGTAACGGGGCTGAGCCTGAGGTGGTGCTTTCTATCTACCATGGTTAGAACAAACGTGAACATCCCCAGCAGGGTGGCAGGCCGCAAGGGCACCAACGCTGTGGCCCAAAAGAATCTACAGTCTTGCATAGGTGAGCAATCAGTGCCCAAAACACAACCCTTGCCAGCTTCAGGAGAAGTCAGACCTGCTACTTCCGCCAGTTGCCTTTTAAGTCTCTGAAGCCACAGTGTCTGTTCAGGGTGTTGCTGGTGCCCTTTTTGCCGAGGGAAACTGGGGTACCTCTCGTCTTTTCCCGGAGTACTCTGACATCAAGGTCCCTTCCTAGTCACCTTTGAGTCAGAGGAACAAAATACCTGTTGAGCCTGACCACTGAAACTGTACTTGGGAAGCAGAGCAGAAATGAGGGGCCCACTCGCAGCGTTGGGGAGAAACACTGTCCTCTCACTCTAGCCTCTTTCCACTCTCTTGATCCTCATTCTTCTGTCTTGCAAAGGTGCTAGAAATGCCTACCCTTCAGATCGCTGTGAGTTCGAGGCCAGCCCGGTCTACAAAGCGAGTCTAGGCCAGCCAAGGATACCCAGAGAAACCATGTCTCAAAAAAACCAAAACAAACAGCCAAAACAAAAACCAAAAACCAATATGCCTGTGTGTGTGTGTGCTTGTTTGTATATGTGTGAGTGACACTGTGCGAGCCAGTTCTTTCCTTCCACGCTGGGTTTCAGGGACCAAACTCAGTCAATCAGCCTTGTGAGGCAAGTATTTTCACCTGAGCTATCTTACCAGTCCACATCTAAAGTCCAAACCACAAGGGTTCTGAAGCTGCTGTGTGTGCTGCATGCTTTTGTTATCTGAGCAGAGGGAGCCTCAACTGAGAAAACGCCTTCATAAGCTCCAGCTGTAGGGCACTTTCTAATAGAGATTGATGGAGAAGGGGCCAACCCATAGTGGGTGGGGCCATCCCTGGACCTGGTCCTCTGCATCAATGCCTGCCTCCAGGTTCCTGCCATGTTTTCCTTTGATGATGCACAGTGATGCGGAGGTGTACGCCAAGTAAACCCTTTCCTCTCCAGCTTGCATTTTGGTTATGGTATCTCATCACAGAAACAGAAACCCTAAGACATGTATGTATTTGGTCTTAAAATTATTACTGGGGCTGGAGAGATGGCTCAGCAGTTAAGTGCACTGGATACTCCTTCAGAGGACCTGAGTTCAGTTCCCAGCACCCGCATGGCCTCTCACAACTGCCTGTAACTCCAGTTCCAGGGGATCCAATAGACACACATGTAGGCAAAAAGCTACTGTACATAAAATAAAATTATTTATTCCTTGGTTGGGTGTGGCGGCATACGCCTTTAATCCCAGTACTTGGGAGGCAGAGGCAGGTGGATCGCTGTGAGTTCGAGGCCAGCCTGGCCTAAAAAGTGAGTCTAGGACAGCCAAGGCTACACAGAGAAACCCTGTCTCAAAAAACAAAACACAAACAAAAAAATTATTTATTCCTAGCCAGGTGTGGTGGCTCATGCCTTTAATCTCAGCACTTGGGAGGCAGAGGCAGGCAGATTGCTGTGAGTTCAAGGCCAGCCTGGTCTACAAGGCGAGTCCAGGACAGCGAAGGCTACACAGAGAAACTCTGTCTCGAAAAACAAAAACAAAAAAACAAAACAAAACAAAATTTATTTATTCCTAACGAATGTGTGCATGCATGCACATGACGTTGGGCTAAGCGTGCGCTATGGTGCATTCATGAAGATGAGAGGACAACTTTGTGCAATTGACCCTTGAGAAGTATCCACCCATGACCTCCCAAGACCAAGTACTCAGCACAAAAGAAATTTATTTGCCCCAGAGGGAGGGAGGGCAGGGGATAGGAGCTAAAGCAGGAGGCAGAGGACTGGGGGAGAAGGGAAAGGGGGACCTAACAGGCTGCCTCCAGGAGACAGACATGGCCCGTAGGCAAATGGCAGTTTCTAAAGGTAAAAGGGGATGAAGTATTTGACTTTAATTGGTCATGCTAATTACGTAAGCCAAAGGGGCCTTTTGACTGCTGAACTTCTATACTTTAATAGCTGGACCTCCGGCAGTCAGCCTTGGGAGAAGGAAGTGGCCAAATAAGGAAACAGTCCTCTGTGGCAGCTTTAGGGATGTAGTCTAAAGGTCCTTAGGCACGCAGAGGGCAGGGATGGGGGAGAAGGGCAAACAGCCATGCCCACCAGGCTTGCCTTAGCCAGAGTCCCTTCAGTCCTCTTGTTTTGTGGGTCTCAGAGGCCGAGCTCAGGTGATCAAGCTTGGTGGCAAGCAACTCTACCTACTGAGCCACTGTGTAACGCATGCATTTTTGTCTTAAGAAACAGCATGGTAGGTGGCCAGCGCCTTTAATCCCTGCACTCAGGAAGCAGAGGCAAGCAGATCCCTGTGAGTTCAAGGCCAGGCTGGTCTACAAAGAGAATCCAGGACACAAGGCTAACACAAGAGAACCCCTGTCTCAAAAAACCAAAAATCAAACAAAACAGAACAAAAAAGAGAAAAAAAGAAAGAAAAGGAAGGAAGAACCACTGCCTCTAGCCCACGCCAGCAAAGCTAGAACTCATAATGCATCCCAATCCCCAAGCTGAGGCTGAGGCAGGAGGATGGATGAGAGTTTGACGACTGGGCTGCATCATGAGTTCCAGCTTTGCTGACGCATGCGCCTCAACATCCCAGCATGCTCTTCCTGTTCTAACTAACAAACGGAAGCTGCCCATGCTTTGAAGCCTGGAAGCATCGTTTGCCTTTTGCAGGTCCGCGTGCGTCATATGCTGACATACACTGGATCCTGTCATGGAAGTGAAGGACCATGGGTACCTTCCTGCTCTTGTTTCCCATTTGAAGGCAGCTGTGGTTATTAACACTGACATGCTTGTGAGGGAATAGGGTGACCCAAGGGAAGAAGACCCACCCTGATTGTGGGTGTGTTGTGTGGAAAAGCTTTTCCTGGGGAGATGCAGCACAGACACATGTACTCACCCCAGATAGTGATTCCACAACAGACTTAAGTATGGATCCAAGTTGGTGGGCCAACGTATTTTACGTTACTTACAAGAATATAGGTGAGGGGTCACTTACTGGTACAGAAACCACACAAAGACAGCTGCATCACCAAAGCCAACCCCAGCATGGGTGACAGCTCACAAAACTGGGAACCCAGAGCACATTGCCCAGGCTGCAGACAGCTCAGCAAGTGGGAGAGTGCCCTTTCCAGGCGCCTCAGCTGTTCTAAACCTCTTTTCTTCCAGGCAGCTCAACTTGCCTAATCCCTCGTCATCTGTGCAGTTCCGCTTCTCTTCCTTGGACAGGAACTCGGAGCTTGTATCTTTTACTTTGGCACGGGGCCTGGTGGATCTGATCAGTTTCAGGGACTTGGGGGGGGCAGGGTGGGGCCTGGTGGGTCTGATCAATTTCAGGGACTTCCGGGGGTGGGGGTGGGGCCTGGTGAATCTGATCAGTTTCAGGAACTTCCGGGGGCTTTTTGAGTTGTTTACCTTCCAGTTGAAGGAGCTGGATGGAACGTTTCAATCTGGGAGGAAATTGTGACATGGACTTCACGAATAGCGGAAGAGGATGTGCTGTGAGCAGCCGCCTCCTGCTGCCACGCCTTTCCCCTCATGATGGAGCCAAGGTGAACCCTTCCTTCCTTACATAGCTTTTGTCATGGTGACGGGAAGAGCGACCACCACAGCAGGCTTCCCCTTTGTCCAGAACACAACACATAACAATGGTAAGAGACAGAAGAAGCCCCTCACAAAAGACAGTCATTTTTACCAAAATTATTTTTCTCATTAGTTTAGCAAGCACACACCATGTCTTATTTCTCACGAGTTTGTTCTCCTGAGGAAATTCCATCCTTGCGAATTAAGTAAGGAAGTGACTGCAAACATGGCCTAAACCTCTGCCCAGGGCTAATCAACGCTTTTGTTGTTTAAAACAACATTCGCTGGGAGCTAGGGAAGTGGCTCAGTGGTTAGGAACACTGACTGTCCTAGTGGGCCACAGTTCTGTTTCCAGCACCCACGTGACAGTTCACAGGTGCCTGGAACTCCAGTCCCAGAGGACCCAACACCTTCTTCTAGCCTCTGAGGGCACCAGTCGTGCACATGATGCACAGACGTACATGCAGAGAAAACACTCCCATACATTCATTAAATACATATGAATGAATGAATGAATGAATGAATGAATTGAATAGAATTTATAAGTGATTTTCTGTTTCCCTAGTTTGCCCCACAACCTGATTTTCTTAAGTTCAGACATGGAGTTCAATCAAATGAACTTTGAACAATGGGAGGTGCCTTTATCAAGATACAGTTTTCTCTAAGCAAACTCCAGCTCCTCTGGAAGAAAAGGAATCGCTGTCTGAAGCAGAATGCTGCCATTTAAGGGCTTCTGAGTATGTGGTGTTTATATTACGGTTCTGTAGAGAAAGTGTACCGACGGGAGATATGTTGTATGGGAGAGTTCCCTGCTATGCAGATGTGTGGGAGAGAGGGGCAGTGTGTGTGTGTGTGAGAGAGAGAGAGACAGAGAGAGAGAGAGAGAGAGAGAGAGAGAGAGAGGGGTCCTGTTTCAAAGGGACTACAGTGGAGAGTTACACAGCAGGACACTTGATATATGCTCCTCAGATGCCCACACGCATGCACACATGTATTCATGAATCTGTTCTCATATAATACACACTTTAAAAAACTAATAGCTAGGATAGGGATGTGTCAGAGCACTTGCCTAGCTGGACCGAGGCCATGGGCTCCATTCACAGCACAGGAGGAAACACCGAGCTGATTCACTGTCCCTCGAGAGCCTGCTTTTAGAGAACTATCGAAACCCTCAAACACCCAAAACCAAGGAATCTTCCGGCTCTAGTATGAATGTTGTATTTAAAATGGTGCCAAAGCAACATACCAGCCAAATCTACAAATCTGCTGGATTTTTGAATCGCTTTCATAAAACTTTGACCCCTTAGGGCAGTGGTAAATATCTCTGTTTTCCAATTGTCTTAGGCGACCATCAGGTTGAGAACCGCTGCTTTAGGGCGTGCGGTCTGGTCTGGAGACAGGATTCCTGTATGGATGGACCTTGGTTTCCCACAGGAAGCTGTGAGTCTAAATGCCTCACCCATTAAGACAGAGCTCCACAGAGAGGTCCTCACTCAGGCCTAGACAGGACTTTGGATTAAAGAAAGGGCCTCACTGCCTTCTCAGAGGCCCTGTATACATACACCCTGCCCATCAAGATAAGAAGGTGGCCCAGGCAGTGCCTGATTAAAAAGTTGCAAACCGGCTTGGCTCCTCCTCTCTGGCTCTCTGGAAGCCGCTGAGCCATTAGCTGTGGGTGCAGACCTCAAGGGGCGCTGGTGTGCGATGCTCTGGGGCCCAGTGGTGTGGGTAAATAGCCATCAGACAGTAAGAATGCAATTTTTTAAAAATCCTTTTTAGCCAGGCGTGGTGTCACATGCCTTTAATCCCTGCACTCGGGAGGCAGAGGCAGGTGGATCTCTGTGAGTTCAAGGCAGCTTGGTCTACAAAGCAAGTCTAGGACACCCAAGGCTAACACAGAGAAACCCTGTCTCAAAAACAAAAACAAACAAACAAAAAATACAATGCTCACTTACCATGGGGGTTAGCATCCTACACTTGGAGCATTTACAAGGCCAGGCCTCCTTGTCTGGCTCCTGGGTCACTGAGTGACAGACGCGCTCTGTAGAACTCACCCAGTTTCCCCCCTCTGTTCTTTGAAGTGACGGCAGCCTCCATGCTTCTAATCAGTTAAGTCTTTTCCAGGTGAGAACTGGCTGAGTAAACCCTGAAATCTGTAGCGTTTACCTACGTCATGTAAGCAGAGTGTACTCTTCGCCTCTGTGGCCATCAGGGTCAGGCCAGCTTCCTCACCCTGGATTTCTCTCCATTTCTGCCGTGTGCACCTACAACTTCCTCCCCTTGAGGCAGCCAGCTTCTATATCCGAAAGATAAATGTCTTTTCAACTATTTCTGAGATTGGTGACACAAAACACAGCCCCCACCTTAAGAAGAGTAAAAGTTGGTTTATTCTGAGTCAGATACGAGCCCAGAAAAGGGGTCCAGGTAGTCCCCGAATAGCATGCCCTGCTGCAGAAGTGGTACCACGAGCTTTCAAAGTCTCAGATCAAAATCACAGCCTTTAACAAAAGTATTGGTGGCAACATCAGATAGGAGGGTCACAACGAAGGACAGAAATCTCTGCCAAAGGTCTCAGAAGCTGTCTGATGGCATTCTTAGCTTTTGGGTGGGTGGAAACTAGTGTTAATACATTCCAAAGGACTTTTACCTGATAGCCCAAAGAATGCTGGGTCAGACACAGAAGTGGACAACGAAAGGCTCCTAAGGAGACTAAAGATAGCCCAAGATACTTCAGCCCTGGATCTGCAGCATTCCACTGCTCCATAATCAAGATGGTCTAACCAATTAATCAAGCCTGTAGACTCCCTAATATAGGTGTGGCTTGGTGGGGGGTGGACATCGGGCCGTGTGTGACCGTGGGAGAGTAGGGGTAAGTGGAACAAATGGTTATCTTGTCTTTTAGGTATGCGATAACATAGTTTAGACCTGGTGACTGAGGAACTCCCCAGCCCCACACAAACCAATCAGAGAACAAAATAAGAGGTAATAATTACCGGCAAAACCGTGTGGCATAGGTGAACCCTGATTGAAGGAGCTGGGGGGGGGGGGAAAGAGTGGAGTACGGGCTTAATTTGAGATAACTTCATTATCACCTTTATAGATGAATTTTTAAAGGCAAACAATAAATTGGCAAGGAACATTCCTTGAAGAGTCTAGCGGAAGCTGGGGCTCTCTGAGGGAGGAGAAGGGAGTGAGCCCGGTTACATGCACAGTCACTGCTAATTTGCATCAGATCCCAGCTCCCGGGGAAAAATAAACACCTTCTGTCCATCGTTGCATGTTTGCACGCTGCTGTTGGAGCCCCTGGGCTGGGGTGAGCGTCTGGGCGGTGTTTCACTGTCTCCGGTGGGGCCCCAGACTGATTTTCTTTCATTGGCTTTTCCAGCATACTAATGTCTCTTTAACGGTATTAAGAGAAATCTGTTGAGCCTCTTAAGAAGCCTCACAACAGCCTGTCTTAAAATAGCTGCACTTCTGGCGAGCTTCCTCAGGCTCACAAGGCGATTCCTAACCCACTGCGGCTCAGAAGTCCAGGCAGGCTCCCAGGCAGGGCTGGCTCTGCAGAGGGACCCCGTGCCAGAGGAAAAGGAGCCAGGACAGCTCAGGCACTGACGTCACCATGGTGAGGAGAGCAGCGGCTGGCAATGAGCCTCAGGGCTACTCACTGCAGGGTTCTGCCTCTCTGCTTAGATGTTCAGCTCTGGGACTCCCCCCTCCCCCCCTGCAAAGGATGGGCACACTGGGCTCTTCCTCCAGGGGACCCAAGTCTCACTACTTCTCTGTGCTGCTCCCCAAGTTTAGATTGTTTCAGTAACTTGACTTCATTAATCATTCTTTGTGTGTGTGTGTATGGGGGGGGGGGCAGACAGACACAGAGAAACAAACAGAGACACTACATGCTGTTCTCAGCTGCTATCTGCCTTTTATGTTTTGGAGCTGGGGTGTCTCACTGAGCCCCCAGCCTGGTCTCTCTCTGCCTGCTTGTGCTCTGGTGTACACTGAAGACCGGCCAAGGCATCCAGCCTTGTGGACTGAACAACTACTGGATTCTTGGACCTTCCATTAGTAGACAGTCATGGTTGGACTAGCTGGACCACAACCTGTAAGCCATTCTAATACATACATACATACATACATACATACATACATACATACATACACATACATACATACATAAACATACATTCTAATTAATGTATCAATGGACCTTCTCTCCAGGCCCCATTCTTTTGTTTTTGAGGCAAGGTTTCTCTATGTAGCCTTGGCTGTCCTAGACTCTCTTTGTAAATCAGGCTGGCCTCGAACTCACAGAGATCCCTTTGCCTCTGCCTCCTGAGTGCTGGGATTAAAGGCGTGTGCCACCATGCCTGGCCCTTGGCCCCCATTCTTTATATTTTGGCTTGAACTATTACTTCAATCAGAGAGTATCCAGAGGCTCTAAAGGGAAGGAACACCATCTGAGGTTGTCCTGTAGGGCCAGCATTCATGTCCCTGCCCAGCAGGAAAGAAAAGATGCAGGAAGACACATAGTTCCCCAGAGGTCAGCGCAGGATGCCTCTCTGGGAATCCTGGGTGCCTGCTCCACATTACCAGGGTCTGTCTGGGAATTCCTACATGGAGGTAAGTGTCCCTAGGAGGTCACTCACAGGTACCATGTTCTTTCCCAGGGTGACAGCTCATGCAAGGGTGAATAACTATGTAGAGTGAATATCTATGTTAGGAGGCTGTGAACTGGATTCTTTCACAGCGTTAGACCTGGCAAACTGGACAAATGGCGTCCTCCGGTACGCAGGGGGAAGGAGAGAGGCCATACCTGAGCTTTGCCGGCTCCCATGAAAGCATTTTGGATGACTCCCCTCACAGGAGAGATGAACCACCTGGAAAAGTACAGAAAGCAAGGAACGAAGCATGGTGGGGAAACGTAGCACGACACAGATGCCCAAACCTGGGGTCACTGTGTCGTGGCCACCGAGGCTGCCATTCATGTGTTCAGCATCTGTGTCTTCCCTTCAGGAGGACAAGCCCATGTCCCACAGTGTCACACTTCTCCCTGCTGACTGCATGGGGGGGGGGGGGTTTGGCGGGGGGGTGTGTGCTGCCTCAGTTTCTTCTAGTCCGGTTTGAGTATGAAATGTTCCCTATAGGCTCTGGCATTTGAATGCTTGCTCCCCAGTTGCTGTCGCTGTTTGGGGAGAACGAGGCGCCTTTGGGAAGCAGAGCCCAGCTTGGAAGATGTGGCCCTCTGACAGGCAGACCTTGACATTCATAACCGGGACCGTTTCTCCCGGTCCCGGGAGATACGAAAAGGCAGCTGGCCACTGTGCATGCACCCCTGCCTCCGTGTCTTCCCCTCCCTATGGCAGACCTCAAACCAGGGTGAACACTCCTCCCTTCAGTCGCTGCTGGTGAGGTATTGGGTCACAGGCACGGGCAGTAACTGGTCCACTGCCATCCTTGCTCTGCTCTGAGACTGACCTTCAGGTCTGCCTCACCCCTGCTACTTGTTGGCTACTAACCCAGTATGGTATCCTCAGTGCTCTAGATGAGCCCGAAAGCTGTGGTACACAGCTACCTGCCCCCCTCTCTGTATACCCGGCAGTCTAATGGGTGCCTTTCAGCAGAATTCGAGACTGAGAAACTATACAGAGAACCGGGTTGGGAGTCCTTATTGTCCGGGTGTAGACACTGCCTCGCAGAGAAATGATCCCACGGTGGCTGGCAGGTGCCTGAGCTGTCGCACACAGCTGGGTCCGTACTGCAGGAAGCTCTGGAGTGGGAGTGAGCACCACCTCAGACCCATCTGCCTCTTCCCTCCCCTGTTCTAGTTTCTAGGGCCTCTCTCTCCACCGGGCCTGTCATCAGCACAGACTCTTCATCATGACAACATCCGGGTGCTGAGCGGCTCCGGTGCTGTGCTGAGCTTTACTTTCCACGGTCATCCATGTTCATGGCTGTTCGGTGGCAATGGCTCCTGTCTTCCCTTCCATGAATCTGAGAATGAACTCCAGGAAGCCTTGTGGGGTGGGTAGGAGGGTGGATCAGGCCCTACTTGGATTTTCCCTCAGGGCTGTACCTTCCTTCCTGCAAAACCACTTAGTTTAAAAAGGAAATTTGTCACAAGGCAAAGCAAGCTCTGATTCTCACTGGGGAAGCCCGCAGGCTTAGAGCCAGGCTGCCTGGACTCAAGGCTAAAATCTCAGCAAGGACAAGTACGGTTCCAGGAACAAGTCTTCAGGACCCAGGGCAGGGTTCCTTACATCAGAGGACAGATAGGACAGGGGCAGGAATGATTTCATCAGAGCCTCTGTGTGTTAGTGAAAGATAGCTCTGGCTATGTGGAACACACACACACACACACACACACACACACACACACACACTTGCGTGCGCACACTGTTTTGAGTTGTGGTGGTCCAAATAGGAAAAAATAAACAAATGAAATCACAGACGTCCTGAATCTACCTCCAGGTCTGACCTGAGCTTGAGAATATTCTGGCTGTCATCAAATTAAAATATCAGTGAACTCCACCTTGTGACCCAATGGCTGGAGATGCAATGCAGCTGTTTGCACCAGCCAGAAGCGGCTGTCAGGCCTACCTCCTACTCTGCTAATGAAGTGAACAGAAAGATTAGATGGTCTGGCTTGTGAGCCAAACACAGGACAGATGAGGGCTAAGGAGAGAAGGCCATGAACACAATTCCCCTGCATCAGTCTTCTGGGAAGCCGCCGCAGTTGTATAAGAGACCTCTTCTGGAGCATCCAGCCAGCCCCTTCCCTTTCCTCGTTCACCATTCCAAGTTCCAAGGTCGCAGAGGCTTCTGCGTCAGGGAAGGCTTCCTCCAGGTTCTTAAGGGAGTTTTTCTCAGCTCAGGCATCACAGCTTAACCCTTCTGCTAGCAATTCCTTCCTTTCAGCTAAGGAATAGCAAGGTGCTTTCTACTGATGCTGCCGCTCAAAGAAACGATGAACATTTCTCACCCAAGGGTGCGCGCATGCGCGCTGTCATTCCTGTGCCATGGCAGGCGTGTGGAGGTCAAAGGACTCTGTTCAAAGCAGGGCCTCTTGTGTTCCAGGCTAGGAGGTCCGCGGGTTCTTGGGGAAATCCTTGTCTCTGCTGAATGCAGGAAGGATGGAATGACAGACTCGAGAGACCACCTGTGTGGTACTAGGGAGCCACACACAGGCCTTCATGAAGAAGCAGCAAGCCCTTTACTTGCCGGGCCACACCGCCCCATCCACTCTGCTGTTTTCAGCAAAACAAGCAAATGCCTGTGTGGCATTTGCTATGCGCTAGAAAACGCTTTTGTGCTTATAGCAGTGTGTAAGGGTGTTTCCACTTCACAGGGCAAGTGAGGGAACTCGGTCCGAGGCACAGAGAGATGATGGATCTATATACCCGTGCGAGAAATTTTATCTGATAGGAAGATGCCACGGGCCTCTCCTGAGCTTATAAAAAGACTGGACTTTTTTTTTTTTTTTTTTTTTTATGAAAGGAAGTGCAGCCGCATAAAGACTTCACAGACTTACCTCCTTTGCATATCGAAAGTTCTTACAGAACAAAGTGCTAAGACACATTGACTTTGGTAACGGAAATGCTTCTCCTGACTCCTAGTGCTTCTGCGATGGCGGCATTAGCCTCTAATCTATGACCCACATTTGCCTTGTTACTCCCTGTTGTTGGATATTGACCTTGTCCCAATTCTTCAAAATAAAAATAAATCATGCTCCAGTGAGCATCTTTGCTGTGTGCATTTCCCTATATTTTCAAGGATGGGTGGAACAAACTGCCAATAGCTGGAAAATTCTACAAAGCCAAGCACAGATGACTCCTGCATTACTTACATACTTTCAGTACGTGGTGGTTCATTTTACATGTGGAAACTATGAACGGTTACAAAGAAGTCGGGGGTTGGGGGGGGCGGGGAGAACACTTGGGACCAATATCATTTTTTTAAACTGCAAAAAATGTAATTGAAATACTAGCCAAATAGCTGGGAGTGGCTTCCCACACCCTTAATCCCAGCATTCAGGGAGGCAGAAGCAGGTGGATCTCTGTGAGTTTGAGGCCAGCCTGGTCTACAAAAACAGCCCAAGACAGCCAAGGCTACACAGAGAAACCCTGGCCTGAAAAACAAAACAAAACAAGAAAGAAAGAAAAAAAAAGTAGGTTTTTGCCAGGCGTTGTGGTCCATACCTTTAATCCCAGCACTCAGGAGGCAGAGGCAGGGGCAGGTGAATCGCTGTGAGTTTGAGGCCAGCCTGGTCTACAAAGCGAGTCCAAGACAGCCAAGGCTAACACAGACCCTGTCTCAAAGAACCAATAAATAAATAAACAAATAAATAAAAGAAAGTAGGTTTTTCTCCCCTAGAAAACTGAGGCCTTCACATCATATAGATCAAAGGTAAATGTAGCAGTGGTTTAAATTACACTAAAAAACACAACTTAAAATTTAACAACCATTCTTGAGGAAGAGTCTTGCTTAGAAAATTTGTAGAAATACTCAAAGACTTAAACGAGATAAGGGGGGCTATTTTCATCTACCTAGGAGTTTTGATTATTACTTCCAATACATTTATTTTTAAAAAAGATTTATTTATTATTAATATGTATACAGTTCTCTACCTTCAGGCCAGATCACATTGTAGATGGTTGTGAGCCACCATATGGTTGCCGGGAATTGACCTCAGGACCTCTGGAGGAGCAGCCAGTGCTCTTAACCTCTGAGCCATCTCTTCAGCCCACTTCTAATAAATTTAAAAGCTAAGATTACCTTTGCGATTAGAAAATATTATTTCAATGTTTAAATGTTCCCAAAACTTCGAGAATAACAGTGATTAAGTTTTCAGAAAAGTTATAAAAGTATACAAAATTACTTTTGCCTTTTCTTTCTTTCTTTTTTGTTTTTGTTTTTTCTAGACAGGGTTTCTCTGTTACACAGATCCCTGGATGTCCTGGACTCTCTTTCTAAACCAAGCTGGTCTTGAACTCACAGAGATCTGCCTGCCTCTGCTTCCTAAATGCTGGGATTAGAGGCGACGCGATACCAAAAATTACTATTTTTAATATGCCTATGCATATAAACAACTCTCAGTCACTTTCTAATAATTAACAAAAGCATTGACTTCCTCCTAACATTTACTTCATAACAAGAAATGTATCTGGTTTAAACTAATAATCATATTGAAACATTAAGAGACACCAAGGGCAGTGAGAGTGTAGCCTGCCTCACAGGCTGAAGACTCCACAGGCAGTCCTTCTCCTCAAACTGAAGGTTTAGCCCAAAGCTCACTTTCATATAGAAAAACATTCCTTAGGATGAGAGTGGAAATGTCTTGGAGGCTGAGGAAGTTTACAGAGGAAGAGGGAGGGCCTCAGGCGTCCTGGCCTGTTCCATTCCGAGAGCTCTGGAGGGCGGAGACAGGATTTGAGGAAGTACAAAGAGAAGTGTGGAAAAAGGAGACTGGTGATGCCTAGATGGCAAAGGCTGCATCGAAGATCGAAGAGGCAATGCTCAGTTATACACAAACAATAGAAGACAGTGGCTATTTTTAGGGGACAGCAGGGCATTGGTGTCCAAGCTGTGAGTCGGTCAGTGAGCAGCTGAAGGGGTTTTCATTAGGAGCACAGCGAGAGGTTTGTTGTTGTTGTTTTTGCATTAGATCAAGATGAAACAAAACAAAGCAAAACAAAAAACCCATAGAGCCAAAAGTCTATGCCTAACACAGCACAAGTGGCAGGTAGAACACCACACAACGGTTCAGCAGATGACGCGTGAGTCACTACCATGCGGCCGGTTGTGTCTACAAGCTGAAGTGCCACAGAGAGAACTATGCAAACCGTAGGAGCACTGAGTCCCCGTGAGCAAACCCCCAAGGGGTCCCAGGAAGTGAAAATTGCTGAGTGAGGCTTAACAGAAACATGCGCATGAGAAGGAGATCCATTTTCACCCATCAGACCGGCAAGGAAACAGCAATACTTTTGGGGGGGTGAAGACGTGAATATATAGGTAAACCTTTTGACACATCCCATAAAGAAAAGTGAACAACCCCACCCCCCGAGCTTTAAACACACTCGTTCTCTCACAAGGGAGTCCACCAATAAGAATTTATCTTTGGAAAAAAAAAAAAAAAAGAATTTATCTTTGGAAACACTCAAAAATCATGCAGAGTCTTATTGTTAATGTGCACATAATCTGATATATATATGTAAATATATGTCATACACACATATCATACATATGTGGCAGATTTTTTAATGTAAAAACTTTGAGAAATTGGTTGCTCCTCTAAAAGAGGTCGGATGAATGAATTCTGCTATAGCTGTATCCTGGAACTGTATGCTGCTGCTATCAGGTGAAATTGGTCAGCACTGTACTAAGGTGCAAACGACTGCGGCAGAGTTTTAAGTCAAGGCTGGAAAGATGTCTGAATATTTTTGCGTTGCAAGAAGCCACATACTTAACTTTTGTGCGCTATTGAGCAGTGTGCGCTGTGTGCTGTTAGGCACACCCCGAAAAGACAGGACGAATCTGGGCAGTGCACACAATACTTGCTGCTTGGAGCTTAAGGGAGTTAGTGAATATAAGAAAAAGAGAGCACTGTCTTACTTTTTTTTATAAAGGTTTGTTTTTACCTGTGGGTGGGTGGGTATGTGCACACACGTTCATGTGCTTACAGAGGCCAGGGCAGTGTCAGATCCTCTGGCGGTGGAGTTACAGGCAGGCATGAGCCACCCCAGGGAGATTCTGGGGACCAAGCTCAGCTTCTTTGTGAGGGCTAACGTTAACCACTGAGCCATCTCTCCAGTCATAAAGTAGTTATTTATTTTGTGTGCATGGGTGTTTTGCCTACATGCGTGTCTGTGGACTACATGCGTGCAGTACCTGAGGAGGCCAGAAGCGAATGTTGAATCCCCTGAAACTAGTTACAAAACATTATAACCAGCCCTGTGCGTGCTGGGAATCAAACCAGGATCCTTGGGAAATGCAGCTTGTGCTCTTAACCAGTGAACCATCTCCAGCCCCAAGTCTCAGATGAACTTTTTAATCTTCCATGCTGCTTGAATTATTTATGAAGTCTTCTTACATAATGATACAAATATGCCACTTGGTGGTAACCCTTTCAAACAAAGACGTTCGGGTTGCAGAAGCACGGGGGAGGGGGTGCAGGGGGGGGCACATTCCTTTAGACGTCTTCCTGTTACCACTGATAAGCAGAGAGCCTGGGGTGCAGTCCTGCAGCGACTCTGTAGGCAACGCGTAGCTTTCCGGTGTGAGTCACGCCCAATCCTTTCACCTCTTTCCCCACTATTCTCCTAGTCTGGGTCTTCTGTGCTGCTGGCTGACCTCTGACTTGTTCCTAGGGATAAGGGAATAGGCAAACTAATTCCCCACAGGTCAGTCCTGCTTCCAGGCACCAGTGGTTAGGGCAGAGTCCCCAAATGAAGGGTTCTGCGGAGCACAGGAGGTGTGAGCCCTCCAGGGACACTTCCTGTGAGACAACTTATGCACCTCCTGTCCTTCCCTCTGTTCTGCTTCTGCTTGCTCTGTCTCCTCATCCAGAACTCTGTTTTCATCTCTTCCTTCATCGCCCTTCCAGCTAGCCATGTAATTAAGTGCTCTCCGGTTACATAAACATCCCCTCCGCTCCCCTAAGTGGAAGGGTCCAGGTGGGAAGGAAGATGTTCTAAGGAGACAAACTCATACCCCTCACTGTGGAAATAACAGACCTCAAGAGACTGGAATTTCCCCAGGTACCCCCTGCTGGGAGAAGGAAAGGGTGCTGGCGGGGGCTGGGGGTGGGGGGCTGGGGTGGGATGGGGGGGCTTGTCTCCCAGAAAGGGGCTTGACACTCTTCAGCAACTTGTCAGAACACTGCTGCAGAGACTGAAGTGGAGACCTCAATGGATCAGTGATGGGCAAGACCATACAGAGACGGTTTAGTTGCACCTTTTATTTAAACCTAAACTTCATGTCTGGACTCTGGGGATGGGTTTGAGGGCCAGTGGGCCTCTTTATTTGTTCTTCCTCCCTGTGTGGCCACATTAAAGAAACCCTTTTCCTGCTTTTCGCTGTGTAATTGGCCTTTGAGGATGGGTGGCTGAGTCTGGCTCCACAGGACTGCTAGCGCGGGCCCAGGCTCTGGCCTTAATGACCCTTGTTCACTGATAGGGCCCAGTGGCCGGCTCTGCTTGTCTGGCTTCTGCTGAGCAGAGCGGCTTTGCTTCCTGTGGTAAAAGGAATAGTCCCATAGTCTTCGCAGACACCCTCTCTAACTCAGAGTGTGGGTTCAGGTCTCTCCTTGGGCCTGCCTGAAGGATAAGACACCCAGTCATAAAACCAGGGTCTTCCTGGTGCCTGGTGCCTGGTGCCTGGTGTTGGATCTGGAGCCAGGAGCCATGTAACCCAAACACAGCTCAAAGCCCAAGTGCTCCAAGCTCCCTTTGGAGTCCTGGGCCGGACTGGAGCTGATTAACTCTAGGCCATAAAAGATGCACTTTGGTTTTAAAGTCTTTCTCCGGTTCCTTTTGAAAACGGGAAGCGCTCTGACTCTAGCACCTGTCTCCCTGGGACCCAGCGTCCACGCCTCCCAGAGCCCGGCAGACACAGGCAAGCTAGTGTCCTTCCACAGGAAGCCACTGGCCTTCCACACTGACAACCCGCTGGCCTTCCTGTGTACCCCATAACAACCAAGCATCCCCACTTCAGACCTCCTGCTGGCCAGTGCGAACATGTTCCTCAGAGGTGAAAGCTTGAGAAAGTCCGTCCAGGCTGTGTTAGTTTAGGGCTTTTGTTTTGCTTTGAACTTTGTCCGTCTAGTACCTGCCCTTCATTTTAGGAACTTACTAACTGACTAACTTGCTTACTTACTTGCTATTTTTGCAGACCTTAGACTGGAACCCAGGGGTTTATGAATGCTAGGCAAGTCCTCTTGCCACTGGTCTGTATCCTTAGCCACCTTTTCATTTGTTTTAAACATAGAAAATACTTTTTTCCTGAATACTGGTATTCCAGTTAGTAAGGCACTTCCGCATCACCGCAAAAATTTGGCTACATGGAGAGTTTGAGGCTAGCCTGGGCTACTCGAAGCCCTGCCGCTGTCTACTCTGTGCAGCAGGGGAGGATGACTTAGCGATGCATACTTTTTGTGTACACCACATAGAGAGCTGGAGAAAACTAAAGAGCGGCTCTTGTGGCTCTTGTGGAGAAAGCAGGCCTCAGTACTCAAAGGCCAAGGATTTGTATTCCCTACCAATACCCACCTTGGTGGGTGACAGTGGCAACGCCATCATGAATGCATGCCTTTTTCAGGAGGGCACCAGGGCACAGAGTCCGTTAGTTAGACTTAACATCCCAGCTCTCCAGTCTCTGGACAGTGGCTGGTGGTATTTAACCTGCTTACAGCCCAGGTGGGTACCAGCTCACCAGTCTGTTTGGCCAGGACCTAACACTGGACAGAGGTGTGACTGTAGGAACAGACATGAGATGGTCAGTGGCCAGCCCCATACGGGAGGGACACAGGCTCAGGGTGAAGCCGAGGAATTATCCCATGCATCAGCTCTCCGGCTCGCTGCTGTGATAAAGCACCTACCAAGAAGAACCTAAGGAAGGCTTTATCTGGGCTCCAGGGGACAGTCCATCCATGGGGGGAGAGATGAGTGCGGGTGTTAGGCTCAACTTCTCTCTTTTTAAAATTCAGTCTGAAACCTCAGGCCACTGGCTTTAGAGTGGTCTAGTCAACCCCAGTTAACCTAATCTACAAAATCCTTAATGGGCACACCCAAAAATGTGTCTCCTAGATGACTCTAGGTTTTGTTGAGCTGCTAACTGACATAAACCATCACGCTCAAACGCAGAGTAGTCAAGATGTGAGCAAGGCTGGTAAGTTCAGGAAAGATGGTGTGTCGCTTGCTGCTCTGTGTTGGATTTGGGTTCGGAGTTTTATGTGGAGCAATTTCTACTTCCAGGACACTTGTCTCTCTCCCTCCCTCTCTCTCTCTCTCTCTCTCTCTCTCTCTCTCTCTCTCTCTCTCTGTGTGTGTGTGTGTGTGTGTGTGTGTGTGTGTGTATGTGTGTGGTGTGCCTGTGAACCACATCCTGGTCCACTGTAGACTCATGGGAAGCCTGTCTCCCAAGCCCCTGAGGGAAACATCATTCTAGAATGGATAGGCGCCTGCGGTCTTCGACACCACACAATGAAATGTGACTCCGTGTTGTCACCACTGACACAGCATTTCAGCAGGAGAGGAAATGAAGATTATGCAGATGAGTTCAGTAAGTGAATCCCTGTCACTTTGCTCGGCTTACGGAGACCAACCCAGAGTCAGTGCAGCAACCATGCTGTGCATCTGTAGATGCTTGTGGGATAAATATTTAAGCTATACCTTGAATTGGCCACAGTAGCATTAAATTAAAGTCATTACCTTCAGGGAATGCACATCTGATGGGCTCAGAATCTCTCAGTTGCAAGGAGATGCAGTGACTCACACTCAACGCCAGCTCTCCCTTTTCATACAAAATACACTGAGGCCACAGGACATGCGCACCTGGCCACATGAGCAATCAGAAGCCACTACCACACCACCCCCGCCACCTTGTGATGTCACAGACTGTGATATTTCTGGCATCCCAATCACGCTGTATTAAAATGTTCAGCACATATTTTCTGTCAAGGAAAGTAGTATTTTACAAGAGCATTCCCTATTCCCACACAGAGAAACGTCAGGCGTTGCTAATATAATTCACAGATAATTGCAGGAAACATCTTTGGGCTGCAGCACGGAACAGTCCACTCAGTACATCCTTGGGTAAGCGAGCTTCTGTGTGACGTCAACCCCGGCTCAGGGACTGACGGCTGGAGAGCATTGTGTATGCTGCGCAGGTGTTCTTTTTTTTCTAACAGCTTGTGTGAGCTTTTCTATGTCGGCCCACATAGAGAGCTTGTGGAAAGACCCCTCCTGGGTACCAGGCTCACTAATTCCCATAGAAATTGGGGCATGGCCCCATACACTTGTGGTAAGAGTCCGGGTTTCCTAACGTGATCTGCTTTCATAGCTCTGTATTTAATGCCAATAAGCCCACCCTCAGCTGGTTTAGGAAGGTCACGTGGAGGGATTGATTCCTCTGTCCAACTTCTATTCATCTACCCCTCCCTCTGTCCTCCATCTTTCTTCTCTGTGTATGGTTTTTTTTTTTTTTTTTTTTTTTTTGAGGTAGTCTCCCTGTATAGTCCAGATTGCCCTCAAATTTCCAATGTTTTTTCTTATCTTGTCCTCCAGGGCCCAGGATACAAGCATGCACTACAATATTGTTTTTGTTTGTTGGTTGGTTGGTTGTTGTTGTTGTTTGGTTTTTCGAGACAGGGTTTCTCAAGACAGGGTTTCTCTGTGTAGCCTTGACTGTCCTGGACTCTGGCCTCGAACTCCTGGATCATATTAAGACTATGATTTTTAAAATTAATTTGTGTATTAGTGTGTGTGTGTGTGTGTGTGTGTGTGTGTGTGTGTGTGTGTTGTTCATGGGGATGGTGCATATGCATGTGTGTACATTCATATGGAGGCCAGAGAGCAACCTTGAGTGTCACTACTCTACTTTTCTTTTTTTTAAAGACAGGATCTCTCGAGAGGGAGTTCCTCAAGTATGCAGCCTGGCCAACCAGCTCATGCAATCCTCCTGTCTCTGGTCCCTCAGCACAGGGATAAAAGGCACCAAGCTCAGCTCCCACCACCCCCACGCAGAGTTTCTGGGGTCCCCATACTTGCACAGCAAGAATTTTGCCAACTGAGCTGTTCTCTAGCTCTGGAACTGCTCTTGAACGGCAAGGTTTACTTCTGAATGGCCAAGAAGAGGGCACAGAGAAGGGGTCCCAGGCGGATTCTGTGCTCCGAACACTGTTTATCTATCCTGACCGTCTTCAGTGCACACCGCAGGAAAGTGATGGTGCTTGTGCTCGGACCATTTCCAAGCTATCTGTACGCAGTGTGGCTCAGAGGGGTGGTGAATCCAGCAGAAAGTGAGTCTAAACAGCCCAGCGGTGCTGGGAGGCACTTGCCACCCCTTCCCCGCTCCCCGCACCCCCCCGCCGCCATCTCTGCCCACTCTGATGTTATCGCCACTTTCTTCTCTGATAGACATCCAGACTTTGCCAGTAGCTGTCTAGAACACCGTGGTCTCTATGTGGGCTACTTAAATATTTAAATCATGTAAGTTTAAACTTCCAGCCACATCTCACCCCCCTACCCCCACTCCCTGACCCCGCCCCCTTCTGGCAAGCGGGTGGTGGAAAGAAGGATAAAGATCTGTGACACTGAACCCAGGGCTCACAGGGACATGCGCGGTGGGCACAGGCTTCCCTCTTCCGCTGCTTGACTCCAAGGCCCCCGCCTCCTTGGCCCTGGCTCTACCCTTATAAAAGGCTTCCCAACGTCACCGACCAGTTTCAGACACAAGAGGGAGGGAGGAAGAGGAGGGAGGGGGGAGAGAGGGAGACAGAGGGGAGGGGAGAACGAGAGCGCTTCAGTTGCTGCCAGGGACAGGAGCAACTAGTGTTGCCTGGGATTCCAGCCAATCACCTGAGATCTTACATCCCTACCCTGTACCCTTGTTGATAAGCTCAGTCCACCGACCGTTTTATTCGCCTGGACTGGTGCCCACGACAGGCAACTCCGGGTCTTGTTTTTAAAGTAAAGTAACAAGACTTGGGTCGTAGCGTTCAGGATAGTGCTCGGGGAGCAGGCAACAGTCCTTGGATTTGATCCCTAGCATACCATATGCTGGGTGTGGTGCTATATGCTTGAAAAGCCAGGGGTGGAGGGGGGCGGAGGCAGGAGGATCAGAACTTCAAGGTCAACCTAGGAGACCTGGCTACAAAAATATTAAATAAATAAAAGTAAAGCTATGTTTCTTCTCAAATAGCTCTACAGGAAAAAGATTACCCCTTGCCAGGAGCATTTAGCAAGATGTGCGCTAACTAACAATGTGATGTGTTTCCCTTCCTGTGCGTGTTTTTAGTTATCAGGACTAAACTGATTTTTTTCCCCTTTAGCTGTACAGATTACTATGTTAAAAAATAATTTTAAAAACAGTTTCGGTGAATTACACGCAACATTAAATGTGTGATTTAATTCTTTTTCTTTTAGATGGTGGTGATACAAACCCAGGGCTTGAAATAGGAATGATGTGTAATCTGCAATAGTGTCCATCCCATCAGATGCCAGCGGCTTCCAAAACCTTCCCATCAGTTCACAGGGCAAATGTGAGCCAAGTAAATAGCTCTAGACCAGCAGTTCTCAATCTGTGGGTCAAGGCCCCTTTGAGGGTCACATATCAGACAGCTTCCGTGTTATATGTTTACATCACAACTTATAACAGTAGCAGAATTACAGTTATCAAGTAGTAAGGACATACATTTATGCTTGGGTCAGCACTTGCGGATCTGTATTAAAGGGTCCCCGCATTAAGAAGGTTGAGAGCCGCTGCTCTAGACTGAAGCAGACTGATAAAAGAAAGGAACATGGGCTACAGTGGGTGACCAAGGCAAGAAATTTATTATGAACACCATGGGCTGGTTTTTCTTTTCTTTCTTTAAAAAACAAAACAAAACAAAACTATTTTATGTGTATGGATGCTTTGCCTGCATATATGTCTATGCATAGCGGGACCACACGAGGCTCGGGACCAGAGGAGGCCAGAAAGAGGGTGTTGGATTCCCTGAGACTGGAGTTACAGACGGTTATGGGCTGCTGTGTGCATGCTGGGAATTAAAGCCAAGTCCTCTGGAAGAGTAGGGAGGGCTTTTAACTGTGGAGCCATTTCCAGCCCCAGGGTCTTTAAGTTTTGCGCTCCGTGATAATGCTCAGAGCACAGAGGAGTGCAGATTTAGGGCTCAAGTTCACATCCAAGTGAACAGTCTGGGCCCACCGACCCCTATATCCCCCCCCCCCCCCCGACACCAAATCCTCTCTCCCCTTGCACATCCCTTGAGCCTCTCCCGTGGCCCTAGTGTTAGACCAGCTGGCTCTAACTGGCTCTAATTTGCTACTACTTTTTTTTTTTTTTTTAATAGAGAGTTTGCCACACAGAACATAAAACAAAGACTTCAAACAGAGTGGGTATTGGACAAGTACATTTCAAGCTTGAAAACTTAGACTTGCTCTTATTCTTGGGTTGAAGAGCACCTTTAGTTATTGATTTAGATGTTTTATTATTGCCTTGGGGGGACTGGATGCCGCTATCACAGGTGGCACTCAGGGCAGGTTTGAAGTTGAGGCTAGGTTCCCTGAGCCTTGCTGGTGCCGCTGCCTCCTCTGAGTTTGTGTTTGCAAGTTCTGGGACACACACTCACTGACCCCCAAATCTGGTGGGGTCTTCAGGCTGTACTCTCAAATTCCTCTGTATCTCCCTTGCTGCTGTTACACCTAATCCATGGCTCAGGAGTATGTCCTCGGAGAGAGATCCGTATCTATGGCAACAGTAAGATGCTTTTTGTGAATAGCTGAGGGAAAAAACTTCCCACTCTCGCCTTCTAAATTGTCAATACATAAGTTATTTCTGGCTTCAAACAGTATTTCTAATGAATACATATTTTCCCATGTAAACATCCAGCACTCTCTTTTAGGAGATATGTGTTCCCGGAGTGTATGATGGGAGGTGTGTGATTCATTTATGTGTTAGGGGAAGAGGTTGTGAATCAGAGGACAGAGCCAGTTATGCAAAGTTTGTATGTCCGCTCCTGTGTGTGTGGGTGTGCATGCATGTGTGTGCGTGTGCATGTGCAAGTGTGTATGTGTACGGACACAGTGGAACACTAAAGCAGTGATTGTCACTAGTGCTGTGGTTATTGTGGGTGGGAATATCAGTAGCCTGCCAATGTGACTGAGACCAGGTGAGGGGACTCAGGGCTGCTGTGTGGCTGTGAGGGCCAGAGGCTCCCTGAACTCCTGCCTTTTGGCCCCTTCAGTCAGGGTAATTCTCCCAGACTAGAGCACGGATTTCCTTCCACTATGGTGCTTTCCTCAGAGTGAGGAGACTTGTGAGAACAGAGCCGAGTGCATAATCACAGACACTGGATTTTGTGAGGTGAGGTGATGGGAAGTCCATGGTGCTCACATGGAAGGATGTAGTTGGTCCCTCTGCATCCGGTACCACATCTGGCCCAGCCTCCCTGAGACCCAGCAGTCAGCACAGTGGGAAAAAGATGGTTCTCAACCCTGCAGCCTCTCCTGTGTGTGTGGGCATAGCTAACAAACGCAGTCTCTGGCTGTTGAATTCTGTGGAAAGAAATGCCCGACTCTGTCCTAGTACCTGGTACCCACCACGCCCGACTCTGCCTTAGTACCTGGTACCCACCACGCCCAACTCTGTCCTAGTACCTGGTACCTACCATGCCTGACTCCATCCTAGTACCTGGTACCCACCATGCCCAACTCCATCCTAGTACCTGATACGCACCATGCCCGACTCCATCCTGTACCTGGTACCCACCATGCCTGACCTGGTACACACCGTGCTCCCCCGACTCCCAGAATCACGAGGCCATTTCGAGGTTAGAGGAGGAAGGGTTGGCCAGCCTGTGACAGGGTGGAAAGCATATTATCAGGGATGCAGCTTTTGTATACAGTGGCATGGGGTATCTGTTCTGACTGACAGGAGAATAGCCCTGTTTCCACCCTCTTCTGGCCAAATTTACCAACTTTCCCAGTAATCTTGAGAAAACTCACTCAGGCCGGGCATCTGGGTAAACAAAGGTATGGAGAACAGAGCTGCCGACACACAGACACTTCTGAGGGGCCCAAACTTGTGTTGGATGCAGTGACAAACTGGATCTTCAAGAGAGGCCAACCCGCCCACACTGTAGGACCTAGGACTCAGACACAGTCAACTACAGAATACGGTTTGAACTCTGACCCTTCCATAGGCCTGCTTAACTGAGAATGAGAGAAGCTTAGTTTGTATTTAGTTGTTTTTTGATAGTCTGTGCTGGATAGTTTTTATGTCAACTTGACACAAGGTGGAGTCCTTTTGGAAGATGTAACCTCAATGAATAAAACATCTTCATCAGACTGGCTGTAAGCATGCCTGTATGGCATTGTCCTGACTTATGATTGACGTAAGAGGGTCCACAGTACATGTGGGAAGCGCTACCCCTGGGTGACATAAGAAAGCATACTGTAGGCTGGAGAGATGGCTCAGAGGCTAAGAGCACTGGCTGCTCTTCCAGAGGTCCCAAGTTCAATTCCCAGCAACCACATGGTGGCTCACAACCATCTGTAAAGTGATCTGAAGCCCTCTTCTGGCCTGCAGGTGTACGCGCAGGCAAAGCATGGTATACATAATAAATAAGTAAATCTTTAAAAAGCAAACAAGCAAGCAAGCATGCTGAGCAGGCTTGGAGAGGAAGCCTGGAAGCAGTCAGTACCCCTCTGTGTCCCCTGTTTCAGTTCCTGCCCCTCATGATGTCCGGGTGAAAGAAATCCTTCCCTCCCCAGGTTACAGTGTTCATCACAGCAACAGAAAGCAGCTAGGACAGGGTCTCATGTAGTCCATGCTGGCCAGGAGCTCACGGTTTAGCCAAGGCGCTCTTGAACTTCTGACTATCCTGCCCTCGTCTCCCAAGTGCTGAGATTTCAGATGTGCATCACTGCACCCAGCGTTTATGGTGCTAGAGACTGAACCTAGATTTTTTTTTTTCCATGCTAGGTAGGCACCTCCCTATTCCCTCTTTTTTAAAAAATACTTTTTTTTTTTTTTTTTGGCTTTTCAAGACAGGGTCTCTCTGTGTACCCTTGGCTGTCCTAGGCTCACTTTGTAGATCAAGATGGCCTTGAATTCACAGTGATCCACCTGCCTCTGCCTCCTGAGTGCTGGGATTAAAAGTGTGTGCCACTACGCCCCACCCATATACATCATTTTTATTGTGCTCACCTTAACCATCCAATTATCCTCTCTTGTCTCTATCCCTACCTCTCCCATCCCCTTTCCCCGTACATCAGTGGTTCTCAACCTTCCTAATGCTGTGACCCTTTAATACAGTTCCTCATGTTGTGCTGACCCCCAGCCATAACATTATTTTCATTGCTACGTCGTCACTGTAACTTTGCTATTGTTATGAATCATGGTATAAATACCCGTGTTTTCCGATGGCCTCAGGTGACCCCTGTGAAAGTTCAGGGATCCTGACCCATAGGTTGAGAACCACTACTCTACATAGTTCCCCTGAGATGTGATGAAGCTCAGATACCCAAATACACAGCCTGCCACTCCACCCTCCCTTTCTGCTTTGCTGCATGCCAAGCATTCTCTCCTGCCTGTCTTCTTCTCTCTCTCTCTCTCTCTCTCTCTCTCTCTCTCTCTCTCTCTCTCTCTCTCTCATGGTTACACAGTGACCATGTAAAGCCACTGGCCTTCTGATTTAAGAAAACAAAACCCCAAAAATCTACCAGTCCCTGTCATGTGCCAGTGACAAGTGTCCATCATACAGGAGAGAAGCAGGCACAGCAAGGTCCTCGCTCAACTTTAGCGACACATGATGGCGTTGACGTGTGAGTCAGAGCTTCAGAGGGAAGTCCCTTCCTCTGGCCTCAGCTACCTGCCCTACTCCATGGTTTCCCCAGCAGTAGCTGCAGGTGGTGAGCAGGAGTCCCAGGCAGGTGACCCGTGGCAACACTGCAAGAGGGATCGCAGGTTTAGGTGCTCCCACAGATGAGCTGGTAGGGATGACGTAAGACACAAGTTCAATGGTGTTCTCTTCAGCCATCAAGAAAGTCGAGGTTATGTCATCTGCAGGAAAATGAATACAACTGGGAATTGTCCTATGAAGCAAAATAAGCCAGACTCAGAAAGACAAAGATCTTATTTTCTATCGCACACACAGTTTACACTTTAAAATATGTGTATTGGGGCTGACAAAATGGCTCTGTGGGGTACTTGCTGCCATACCTGATGACCTGAGCGCCGCTTCCCCAAACCACATAGTAGAAGCAGAAAGCATGAGAGTGGCAGCTAGGGGCTGGCAGGTGGCTCACTGGTTAAGAGGACTTGCTGCTTTTGCAGAGACCCCGGGTTCGGCTCCCAGCACCCACACAGAGGTGCCTGGGACTCCTGTTGTATGGGATTAGATGCCTTCCTCTGACTTCCTAGAGTACTACACACAAAGGTACATAAAATTACACACATACACACACACACACACACACACACACACACACACACACACAAGTGGCATCTGAATTCACAGCAATGAGCACACTCTCAAAAGCCAACGGTTTAGCTGAGTGGTCGGAGGCTCCCTTAAGCCCAGCTGCCCAGAAGGCTGAGGCCATAGGGTTGAAAATTCAAGGGCACACTGGGCAACTTAGTGAGACCTTGCCAGGAGAAGAGCACCTCTCCAGACTGCTGCCAGGCCTGAGTTAGCTCTTGGTACTAGAATGAAAAAAGAAACAGTGAGTGGCCTGTGGCAAGAGCTCCGCCCCCTGCCCCACTGCCCTGGTTGCATAAAAATAAAACTGGAAAACAATCCAAACAATACAAAATTAATTTGAGGGATTTTTTTTTTTTGGTTTTGGTTTTGAGGTTTTTTTTTGTTGTTGTTGTTTTGTTTTTTGAGACAGAGTTTCTCTCCAGGGCAGCCTAGTAAGTTGAACTACCCAACCACAGGTTTAGGTTTCTCACATGATGACTGAAAAGCCAAATGGAGACGGCTGCTACGCTCTGTCTTCATGAATAAGTTGTCTGGGGCTGTCTTTGTCCCTAGGCTTATGCAAACACCTGAAAAACAAGACAGTACCATGGACCTGGGCCCTTCTGGTTAGATGAGTAAGAGGCACATCTGGCAGTTTGTCCCCAGCCATCACTCAGACGTCCCTCCTCCCTCCCGTCCCTGCTAGAACATTTTCTACCAAGTTCCACAAAAGGGGCATCAGAATGAGTCAGAGCCTGTGAGAGGCCTAGCTTCCCAGGTTTTGTGACTCGATGACGCATTTCTCGGCACATAAATGGCACACGACCTCAGCGTCAGAGGCGCATCAGACAGGGATCCTTGCTCCAGTCTGCCTTTGTTTGGTGATGTATCAGTGGGCCTCTGGGAGCCCAAAAGTAAGAATGTGACTTTTTTCTGTGCTTGGTGTAGGGACACGGAGCAGGTACCGCTATTGCAGGGAGGAACACAGCCTGCCAAGCAGCCTTCAAGCCATAGGGCAGAGTCCTTTGTGCAGGTGTGTCGGGGCTGAGCAAAGTGAGGGGACGCTCTCCATGTCCGTGAGGGTGGCCTTGGGAAAGCCCAGGTATCTGGTGCCTGAAAGACTGAAATGCGTAGAGTTCAGCTCAGTGTTGGGTTAGCACCAGGGAAGGTATGCAGCAGGTGAAGACTCAGTCCCTTCTGGAGACAATGGCTCCTTCTTCCTTCTGTGGGTACTGCGCACGCTTCCTTCAGACTGGGTCATGAGCAGTAGTAGCAGGACCCAGAGGGCAAAGGCCGTAAGGAAAGGATGAGGTCAGGGGGGAGTGCCCTTCCTCTGCCCTCTGGTTGAAGTGGGGAAAAGGAAGGTATGGCTTGTATGTTATGACCTCAGCCTCTGTTACCCTATTGTGTTTCACATAGGGATTCCTGCCTCATTGTACTAGCATGGAAAACAATGACGTGCTTGTGCATGCGCACATGAGTGTGTTTGTTAGTGGGTCACCAGGAGGTCAGAAACATCTGGTAACATGCCAATATCCAGAAGTTAGTTACTGTATTTGGCTGTGACCATCAATAGGAAAGAGAATAACCAGTCAAGGAAAAACATTGGAGCCAGGCGTGGTGGCTCACACCTTTAATCCCAGCACATGGGAGGCGGAGGCAGGCGGATCTCTGTGATTTCGAAGCCAGCCTGGTCTACAAAGAGAGTCCAGGACAGCTAAGGCTACACAGAGAAATCATTAGGTCAGTTTCAGAGAAAACAGACATACCAGGTGAACACCTGCAGGGCTGGGTGGTGGCACACCTGTGTAGGGCTGGGTGGTGGCACACTTGCAGGGCTGGGTGGTAGCACACCTGCAGGGCTGGGTGGTGGCACACCTGCAAGGCTGGGTGGTAACACACCTGCAGGGCTGGGTGGTGGCACACCTGCAGGGCTGGGTGGTAACACACCTGCAGGGCTGGGTGGTAGCACATTTGCAGGCCTAGGTGGTGGCATACCTGCAGGGCTGGGTGGTGGCACACCTGCAAGGCTGGAGAAAAGACAAGGTCTCCAAGGAGGGTCATTGAAAGGGAACTGTGCCATGACAAAGAAATAATGATCCAGGCATGGTGGTGCACGCTTGCCTATAATCCTAGCACTCAGGGACACAGAGGCAGACAGATATCTGTGAGTTGAAGGCCAGCCTGGTTTACAAATAATGAGGGCTACACAGAGAAAAACCAAGACAAAAAAATTATAGGAATTGGGCTGGGCAGTGGTGGTGCATGCATTTAATCCCAGCACTCGGTAGGCAGAGGCAGGCGGATCTCTGTGAGTTCGAGGACAGCTTGGTCTACAAAGCGAGTCTAGGATAGCCAAGGCTACACAGAGAACCCCTGTCTTGAACTCCCCACCCCAAATATAGGAATAATGAGCTGTTAGCTCAGCATGGAGAATGAGAGCACAGGCATGCATGCATGGGGAAGTCAATATGGTGGTAGGGTGGGGGCAGGCGGCTGGGTATATGGCTGGACACAGAGTAAAGAGAAACTCCTTTATTCCCTGCGTTTATAGCAGAACACCTGAAGCTGGTGACTTAAAGGCAGTTGAGACTCAAACTGCTCACATATTCTGGGAGTTGAAGCCTGTGAAGATTCCTGCATCTGCTGCTTTTGGTGAGGAGAAAGTGGAAAGTTAGTTGCAGGGGAGGGAGCCAGAAGAGCCAGGCCCTCCTGGTGGCAACCTGCCTCTCTTGGCTTGCCACTTCCTCAGAGAGTGGCTGGAGGCAGAATGTGACCAGATTTTCACTCCCCACCGATGTGACAGCTCCAGGATGTAAGACTGGGTTGCGCAGGGCAGGCACTCAGCCAGTGCATGCTCCATGGATAAATGGGTGAACGGTGATTGTAGGAACCGAGGGAAGTCAAGGAGCTATGGCTTTCAGGGGAGAGCCAAGAGGCTAATATGGGAGTTCAGGAGGTAAACTGAGTCCTCGATTGAGGATGGCAGGGTAGTCGTTGCTTTTCAACATAAGGAAGGGTGGGTTTTTTTGTTTTTTGTTTTCTCCCAGGTGGAAGGTACGGTCCACTGGGGAAGGCAGAAGTTTGAAGAGGGCTGGCTACTTTGCATTCAAAGTCAGGAAGCTGAGGGAGACAACACTGGTGTACAGCTTACTTTGTCTTTCCGTGTGGGACTCCAGCCAGTAGAATGGTGCCACTGTAATTAGGATGGGTCTTCGCACCTCAGTTAACCCAATCTAGAAACTTCATTACACAGATGCCCAGAGGTTTGTCTCCTAGGTGACTGTAAGGCTGAGCTAGTACTACCCCTCTCACAGGGAGGGGGGGGAAGGCCTGTTACTCCTGGGGCGGGCTGAAGAGTTTCAAGACTCCCTGCAGCTTGTGAGGAGCAGGGCTGGGGTCCAGAGTGGGGACCGTGGGTTGGGAGGTGGCCACTGTGTCCTGAGGGCTATCAGGGGGTGATACAAGTTGTCCTGGACAGTCTGAAAGTCGTGGAGGCCTGGCTGGTTCACAACACCCAGGGCTGCGTGCTTCTCTCTAAAAGAAAACTTTTATCTTAAAAAAGAAAATGCATCCAATACAGCGTGTTCTGACTGCAGCAGTGTTCTGGATCTTTCCCAGGCCTGAGGGGCAGGGTGGGGGAGTTGCGGGTTCACTGGGGCATGACAGGAAAGCAAACCGACCCATTTCCCCCCTCCTTCTGGCTCTCTGTTCTCATGTATTGAAGATACACAGGAAATTGAAGCCACAACAAAGGGCCACAGGACGCTGTGGATATTTAGGAAAGCTTGGGTGCTTGGCTAGGGAAAGATGAACATGGAACAGAGACCCTGACGTTCCAGACAGCAGGGGGGAAAAAAGGCAAACACCGGGGCCTGGTGTTCTCTGGAGCAGTCTGAGGCTTGTGTGGAAATCCTGGCTACAGGTCTCCAGGCTGAAGTGAGAAGCCAGTTTCCAGGTGGCCTGGGAGGAAAGACCGCAGGTGACTTCCAGTTCTTGCCCAGCCCCCTTGCAGCGGGACACCTCACACAGCAGGCTTCTTCGTGGATACTAGCAGGCCCAGTGATGAGCCTAATTGTACCAGCTCTGTCCTTTCATTAATCTTGCTGTGAGGACCAGCATCTGAGCGGGCAGCCATCTAGGCTCAACTGGTCAACTGAAAGATTTGTTCAAGGTGGTCACGTTGGCAAGAGGAACGAATAGCAATCCAGTAACATTTCATCCCAATAACTCCATCTTCAGGGTCCTTACATGAGGTTTAGATTTAAACAGGGGCACAAGAGGTGTGCGCATAAGCAAGTAGGCTTGGCTAAGGCATGCTGCTGCCCATTAGTGACCTCTGTTGTCCTGCGGGTGTTCTGCCAGCTGCCAGAGCCGTGTGAAATCGCCCTCCGAGAGACCAGCTTCCTCTCAGGCTGGCAAGAGGACTCCTGACTTTTCATCCTCCCGGTTAGAGACAACTGGAAATTCCAATTCTTTGGAGTCCATTGTCTTAGGCCGATGCTGAAGGGAGCACAAGTGTCTCTTCAGAAAGGCGTTGTTTCTGCCAGGAAGGTCACACTGTTCTGCCAGCCTTCAGATACCCAGCAACAGGCTTTACCAAAGCATAGGAGATGCCTGGGTGTGGAAGTGGTTGTAATCTGAGGCTTTTAAACGCTGTATGATGGAGGTTTCTTTTTTTGTGTTTGTTTTTTGTTTTGTTTGCTTGTTTGTTTTCCAAGACAGGGTTTCTCTGTGTTATCTTGGCTGTCCTGAACTCACTTTGTAGACCAGGCTGGCCTTGAACTCCCAGCAATCCACCTGCCTCTGCCTCCTGAGTGCTGGGATTAAAGGCGTGTGCTGCCTGGCATGATGGGGGTTTCTGTGCTTGAGGAAATACATGGCGTTTCTGAAAAGCAAAAACCAAACGGTCCAGTGCCGCTGACTGGTTGCTGTGTGTGTTCCCAGAGTGGAAGCCAGGGCTGTCTGTGGGCCTCTGGCTAAGGTTTCACCCCAGGCACTTGCAGCAGTGAGAATGAGGTCACCGATTGTGCTTGGCGGGGGTGGGGAGGGACAGGAAGTAAGACGAAAAACTAAGGACTGGATCCAGGGCTGAGGCCAGGCCAGCCCCAGGAGCAGCAGGAACAAGCAGGCTTTCCCAAGGCCCACGGTGTGAGTAAAGCTTGAGGTCCAGGCTGCCACCACCCTTGGAGGCCTGCAAGCACAGGGTGTGTGTGTGTGTGTGTGTGTGTGTGTGTGTGTGTGTGTGTGTGTGTGTGTGTGTGTGTGTGTGTGTGTGTGTGTGTGTGTGTGTGTGTGTGTGTGTGTGTGTGTGTGTGTGTGTGTGTGTGTGTGTGTGTGTGTGTGTGTGTGTGTGTGTGTGTGTGTGTGTGTGTGTGTGTGTGTGTGTGTGTGTGTGTGTGTGTGTGTGTGTACTCTTGACATCTGCCTAGCAAAGAGCTGAGCACAGAAATCATCCTAGAAACAAGTCTCACCTCCTAGGACATGAGACGGCCAGTCCCATCTTTCTGTGTTTTCAGTGTTCCTTTTTGGGGGTGAAAGGGTCGAGACTTTCTTCCCCGCCCTGCTGACTGACCTTCAGATTCTGCTCCCTGCCTTTCCAGGCTGCCTCCCTCGGCTCACCACCCCACAGCAGTTTGCTTCTGGCCTTTGTCTTTTCTGTGAGCTTAGGTGTGCCCCCTGCTGGCTGCCCTTGCCACTGCACCGAGCTTGCGCTTCGGAAGTTTGCGGCGGAATTCTCCTGCAGGGATGTGGCCACACCAACAGAGGTCGTCCGGTTTCCCTTTGGTGAAACTTAAGTGCTTAAACGGAAATGGGAGTGCGTTTAGCCCTGGGGTGGCAGGTTTCCTTCTGAACTGCGGCTGGCGGGAGGAAGACACTGAAGAGGGTCGGCTGCAACTATTCTTTTTCAGCTTGACTCGTGGGGCTGAACACCGGCTCATTTAACCCTTCCAAAGATCTTATCCAAGCCTTGGCAGCCCAAAGACCTTTTAGGTCAATATACCAAAGAGCTTTTGTTGGGATTAAATGCAGAATGCCAAAATTTCATGTTAAAACATTGATTCTGAATAAATGCAACGTTAGCACATTTGCAAATGCATGCAAAACAGGCGCTTGAGAGCCCTCCCCCGAATCCCCACCCTCGGTGGCCTTTGTGCAAGGGCTGTTTGCCCAGAGTTTCAAGAAGGAAGATCTTGGGAGCTGAGAGCTTTCTCTTCCTTGCTGGCAAAGAGTGATTTGGCCTCTCAGAGTTTTAAATCACTGACAATTGGAGTGTGTGTGTCATGGAAAAGCAGACTCCTTTTAGCTCAAGGTGGCAGAAAGATGAGGTCCTGGGCCCAGGACTTCTTCAGGAGAGTGGATTCTGAGGTCCTGGTTTGGGGATGACCCCCATACTGTGACACGTTGTAGGTATTCAGTAATTAAACAATAAATATTCAAGAGAAATGCGACTCTGCCCATGAGGGCCTCTGCAATGCACTGAGCTTTTGAGAGGCAATAAATGAAAGGCTCCTCTATTAAAAACCAGAAGATTAATGAAATCATGACGTGCAGGCAGGAGCAAAACAACCCACAGGCTCAAGACAATGTACGCTGAAGCAATTTGCTTTTGAAACTCAGAGCGTGAGATACTTCAGTGTACCCTAGCAGCTCTCAGAGACAGCAAATAAATAATTTCACAGGGAAGAATACGGCCCTTTAAAATGTAGCCTTTTCTCTTCAGGAGGGGAATATAGCAGAGACGTGCTCACAGCTCAAAGATGAGTGCTTTCCATTAGGGACTGATGGTAAACACTGCGTCCCCTTAGGAATCAAGTCAGACCAGCCTCCGCCCGCCAGTCCACCGGCTGGGAGCAGCAGCTAGACCTCCGGCTTCTGCCTCTGTTTTGTGATTAGAAGCCGGGGCCCTGCACACGGCCAACTGCTCCTCTTCGCTGAGTAGATTGTTCACACAAAGATGCAATGACTTAACATCAACCTCCCTGACCCGTGCGTGTCCTCAGCTTCTGCGTTTGTAACATGCACGTGTCACAACAGAAGGTGGCAAGAGACTCTCTGCCCTGTAGTACCAGCGTTTTCTATTCCCACAGACAGCTGTGTTCCTTTAGTAAACAAACTCAGATCAGAGCGTGCAGCCTAGCTGGTGATAGTGCCTCCTGGGGTAGCCGCCTAGGAAACCTGCCCTGAGGATTCAGAAGGACTCTGGCAGCAAGGCCACTGAGACTGAGATGAAAATGAACTCAGTACACACGAATCCTGTGTGACCCAAATGCAGTCCTTTTATCCACTCGCTCTCTCCGGCCTGACTAAACTTTGTGTTGCATAGGAAATGCCACCCTCTCAGAGGCCACAATTCAAGGGTGAAGTGGCATGAGAGGCCCATATGGCAAATATGCCCAAAGGCCTTGGGTGTTAGCAGAGGTGCTTTCAGTTGACATAAAATGCTGGGCCACTGCGGGTCACTCTGCTAACCCCAGAGTTCTAGTGTTCTGGCTTTTAGAAATCAGACTCGAACATGACACACACCTTTACACTCAGCACTCAGGAGGTGAGTTTAAGGCCAGCCTGGTCTATATAGTGAGTACGTAATGGAGAGACCCTGTCTCAAAAAAAAGAAAGAAAAAACAGAAGAAAAGAAAAGAAAGAAGGAAGGAAATCAGAGTACATAAAAAGCTCCACAGAAGCCTAAAGCCACCTGCAGCACACTCACGACATCCTAGCAGTGCCATGGTGTACAGAGGCTGCACGGAGGTGGAGGAAGAAGCTGTCTGCTGTCTGTAGTAGCGGCAGGCCTGAGGAGCACCTCCAGTTGATTAGCCAAGAGTTCCCTGCTCTCCCAGGCTGTGTCAGGTCCCACAATGCAAGCAGCGTCTAGTAGCTCTGACTGGCTTGTTCTTTCTTCAAGTAAACAATAGCCTCCCCGACCAACCATAGATCAGGGTCAGGTGGAAGGCTGCCTTTCGGGGTGCAGCTAACTTGTGCTTTTCTCCTGGAGAATCCAGTGCAACTGTCACCCAAGAGTCTGAAGTCGGGAAGGCAAAGGTCTGTCTTGCTTCACAGGCCAGAGACTCAGCCTCCACTGATTTCTTTTCTTTTCTTTTTCATTTCCCAAATGAAGAGCTGCAGCTCCGGAGAAGGGGTTGCCAAACTCGGGGAGTCAGAAGTCAAAGTCTAGACACGCATCATGAAGATCTAAGCAGTAGGTTTACCCTAGCCCCCTGTAGGATTTGGGAACTAAGGGGTTAAGTTTATGGCTCAGGAATTCTTCAGAAGGAAGACTGAGTCAAAAGAGGCTCTCATGTGTGCGTGTGCCCCCGTGTGCCCTGTGTGCCCAGTGTGCCCCATGTGCTGAAGGACTCTGCCTGGCTTGTGATTCAAACACAGCTGACCTGAAACTTAGCCCCAGAGAGATGTGGGACAGACTTTATGAATACCTTCTATCAGTCCCCTACACACACGTGTATGTGTGTCCCTGGGTTGGTGGGTGTTCTCGTGTGTGCGTGTGTGAGTGTGTCTGTATGTGTGTGTGTGTGTCTGTATGTGTGTGTGTGTATATATATATACAATTAACAAGTGTGCATTTAGAGGCTAGTGGAGAACTGTCTTAGGGTTTCTTTTTTGGCTTTGTTTATTGTTTTCTCAAGACAGGGTTTCTCTGTGTAACAGCCCTGGCTGTCCTGGAACACGCTCTGTAGACCAGGCTGGCCTTGAACTGACAGAGATCTGCCTGCCTCTGCCTCTGCCTCCTGAGTGCTGCTGTCTGAGGGGTTCTATTGCTGTGATAAAACACTTCCGCATCAGCCCGTCACTGGAGGAAGTCAGGGCAGGAACTGAAGCAGAGGCCACGAAGGAACATTTCTTACTGCCTTGCTCAGTCTGCTTTCTTATACACCTCTCCGCCACTGGCCCAGGGCGGCAGCACCCACAGTAGCTGTCCACCCTCATCAATCATCAATCAAGAAAATGTAGCATAGGCTTGCCCACACACCAATCTATTGGGGCCTTTTCTCAATAGAGGCTCCCTTTTCCCAAATGACTTCAGCGTGTGTCAAGTTGGCATAAAACTCCCCCGCAAACCCTGAGGTGTCATTCCTTAAAGGCACTGTGTAAAGGTAACTTTTATTCTCCTGAATCAATTGTAGTCCTGGAAGCTTCTAGCCTCCATACAATCTAATCTTGGCCTAGAATGTTTTCACCCTCTGAGATTTGCTGTTGAATAAGCTCACCCATTCTATCTCTTTCTGAGTTCATACCTGATGGGTTCAACTCAGCTGTTCTGGCTCAAACTCCTCTCCTAGCTGACTGAGTCAATCTGGCTTCTCTCCCAGCCTCTGGCTGAATTGCTCTGCTTGAACTCAAACTAACTCTGGCAATCTGTTCTAATCTTCTGGCTCCTTCTCATTCTCTGACTCGTCTGTCCTCACCTGTGTCCAGCTTGTTTTCCCTTCAACCTCTCTCTGTAAAACTCTCCTGGTAAAACTGCCTCTGAGTTCCACGAACTAAACTGCCACAAATTCAGTTCCACTGCACTGCCTCTCATCACTCTCAACCTGAACAGCACTTTCCAACACTCAGAGATCTGCGTGCCTCTGCCTCCTGGGTGCTGGAATTAAAGGCATGTATCACCACACCTGGACCTAAACTTTTCTTTACCTGAAACTTGCTCTATACCAGGCTGGCCTTGAACTTGAGATCTCCTTACCTCTGTCTCCTAGGATTAAAGGCATGTCTGTATTCCAGGCGGATCATACAGACCTAGAAGACCTTTGGATGTGACCTCTTGCCAGAGCAGCCATGTTCTGAGTTAAAGTTTCTCTCCAACACTGCCCACCTTATTTTAAGGCAAGGCTCTCATTGGCCTAAGACTCCCAGGTTAGGCTATTCCTGTTGGCCAGTGAGCCCCAGGGATCCACCCGTCTCTGCCTACCTAGTGTGAACATTACAGGCACACACCCCATCAGCAGCGCCACCTCCTGGGCCCCATCTTTAGCTCATTGCAGAACAGAAACCCAGAAAGAACTCTTGGAACAGCACACCTGAGAGAAAACCTGAAGGATGATGTTGGTACACTGTTACATATCTGTGGTTTTAATAGTTATTATGGAAGCCCCTGGGGCGGAAGTAATGGATGCGCTGTTTGCTGCTCAGTGTTTTCAGGTGCTGACTACCTGTTGTCTTTGCATGCTATTCCCAACTGTTTGATGCAACTTTTCTTCTGATGTAAGGTGGAGTTTTATATATTTGGTGGTTTTTTTTTTTTTAAGTTTTAAAGGTGTGTGTGTGTGTGTGTGTGTGTGTGTGTGTGTGTTTTACCTGTATGTGTTCCTGTCCACTACATCCATTCCTGTTGACCACAGGGCCAGAAGAAGTAGGGTGTGTGTGCAAGTGTGTGAGGTTTGTGTGTGTGTGTGTGTGTGTGTGTGTGTGTGTGTGTGTGTGTGTGTGTACATGCATGTGCCTATGAATGTGAGTGCTGGCACCTGCATAGATACTGCATCTCCTGGGGCTGGAGTTACAGGCAGTTGTAAAAAGCCTGACACCTTAGGTCCTGTTCTGACTATTTTATTTATTTACTGTCAACTTGATGCAAGTTAGAGTTATTTGGGAAGAGGAAACTTCAGCTGATAAAACCATCAAGTTGCCTATAGGCAAGGGTTAGGGCAGTGGTCCTCAACCTTCCTCACTCTGCGACCCTTTAACACAGCTCCTCGCGTTGCCACAATCCCCAACCATAAAATTATTTCGTTGCTATTTCATAACTGTAATTTTGCTGTTATTATGAATCATAATGTAAATATTTTTTGAAGAGAGAGTTTTGCAAAGGGGTCTCAAGCCACAGCTTGAGAATTGCTGCTCTGTGGCATTTTTCTTGATGTGGGAAGGCAGAGCCACCCTTGGGCCTGTGGCCTTAGATGGTATGCGAAAGCAGGCTGAAGAAGTTACTTTCAAATGACAGTCACTTGCAAATGAAAATTAGTTTTCTCTAACAGAGTCTTACAGGAGAATAAGCTACTCTTAAGGGTAGGCCCATGTCCGGCAGTAGGTAGCCAACACAAAACAAGCTCAACAGTTCCTCATTAATGTTAATTCAGGGCAACTTTTTGAAAGCTTTGCAGGCCCTTTGTGCATATATGATAGCTTCCAATGTGAGGGAAGGATCTGCACTTACCACCCGGTGACCACAGAGTTCATGACACGTGACACTGAATAAGCTTATCGGTTTAAATGTAAGTACGGCTCCCTGCAGAGTGGCAATTTTTTTAAAGATTCATTTTATTATTTATACAGTATTCTGCCCACATGTGTGCCTGCCTGCCACAAGAAGGCACCAGATCTCATCACAGGTGGTTGTGAGGTACCATGTGTTTGCTGACAATTGAACTCAGGACCTTTGGAAGAGCAGACAGTGCTCTTAACCTCTGAGCCACCTCTCCAGGCCCCCCCCCCCCCAGAGTGGCTATTTTATCCAACGGTGTGATTGGAGAACGTGTGGAGATAAAATATCAGCTTGGATCGATGTTAAAACACTACAGTTTTGAGCCCAGACACAGCAGCACCCACCTGTTATCCCAGCACTCGGGGAGGCAGAGGCAGATGGATCTCCACGAGTTCAAGACCAGACTGGTCTACAGAGCAAGTACAGGACAGCCAAGGCTACACAGAGAAACCCTGTCTCATAAAACCAAACCGAACCAAAACTAAAACCCCACCATGGTTTCATACAGCTTTTTAAGGAGATAAGATTTCAACCATCTTGAAGAATATTTTCAAATCACATTTGGTGACAGATAGGAACAGTGTGGTGGCCAGGGAAGTCTGACAAATTTCTTCTTGTCTCAGCAGGGGTCTAGTTTTCCCTGTCGCAGAAAGCCATGCCCCCAGGAGGACAGACAACTCGGGCAGGGCTCTGCATAAGACTTACAAGGCAGATTACTTAAAAGCCAGGTTCCAGTGTTCACCACCACCCACCCCCACCCCCCACCCCCGCTTTTCACATGCAACAGATCTGAACCCAGGCCCTGGGCACTGCGAGTCTGGCAAACGCCCTGCTAATTCTGATGCTGAAGCCCCAAAGGACAGGCTTGAAGGCTCATGGAAAATGTGTCCTTCCACAACTTAAGAAAGAAAGGCGAGCTAGAGGTGATTTTCTACACAGAAAAGCTGCAATTGCCATTCTCGGATAAGATGAAACCTGTCTTGAAAGTAACTCTTCCATGAGTTCGGCTCACTTCACACAGTGCTGCTGCTCCAGGCACCGCTGAGCAGAAGAGCGAGCGTGTGGAAGGTGGAAGTCACCAATGCTCGGTTAATAAACATTTGCAAGCACCTAGGGTGGAGTATTCACCTGGGCACCTGCTGTGCGTGCATCAGCCTCTGCCTCGCTGCCCTTCCCACGCTCCCACATCTTGAGTGGCCTCTGGTTTTGTGTTCCAGTTCCTCTTTTGGTTAGCAGCCCTTGCTCCGCCTGTATGGCCCAACGCTGGCTGCTGCTGTTCTTTTTGTTCACGGTGTTGCTACCTATGTAGACCTCCTTGACACGTGTTCCTCATTTGTTGTCCAAGCTGAAACACTTCTGGAAATCAGTGAGCACAGTATTCAAGTGAGTCTGAGACAGTCTGGGGCCAGTTAGCGCGTACCGGGACCTTAAATAAACATCGGTGTTGTCAGAAAAAAGAGGATTATGCATTCGTGCACCCAGGAGACCAAGACTTCACTTCAGGTCTGTCTGATTCTATACTGGACTTTGTTGCGTACCTGGGAAGCCGTGCTCACCCGGAAACTCACAGTGTCGGCATATTTGGGAAAACAGTATTTCAAGATTCACTTGGTTAGGATGAGGTCATGTGCAGGAGGATGGGCCTGTCACCCAGTGACTGGTGTCCTTGTTAGAAGAGCGAGGAGATTCAGACGCACAAGGAAACCTCTGTGTGAGGTCACGGCAGAGACTGGAGTGATCTTTGTATCAGCCAATTGCTGCCAGGAATGGCTCTAGCTGCAGAACAGAGCAAATGTCCAGCCCAGCAAATGCTCAGCGCTGTGACCCTGTGACCCTTAGGTGGCTTTCAGAACCTCACAGAAGCTCTAAAAGTACCTGCAGGCCCCAGAGTGTGCTAGTCAGTGACAGCCTGGGAGCACAGACCTTGCACCCGAGCCCTGAACTGAGTCCCATGTGTACTGTGTCCTCCTGAGAACCCAGGGGACTGGCCGGTTCTTGTCCCTCCACATGGGCTATGCTGTTATTCTCTTTCCATGGACTTTCTCTGAGGGGTGAAATACATAATGAAAGGCATACCTCCTGCTTTGAAGGGAAATGGCTCTTACTGAGAAATGCAGAGAAAGGTTTGGGCTTCGTTGGCATTTTGTTTTTAAGAAATTTTAGGGGAAAGAACAGCAATGCAGAGCCATGTTGGCACACGCGTTTAATCCTAGCACTCGGGAGGCAGAGGCAGGTAGATTGCTGTGAGTTCGAGGCCAGCCTGGTCTACAAAGGAGTCCAAGAAAGCCAAGGCTACACAGAGAAACACTGTCTCGGAAAAAACAAAACAAAACAAAACAAAACAAAAGACTGGTTTCAACACTGTATTATGAAAGACAGAGAGCATCTGGCTTGGCTTCTTATGCTGAGCCCTCCTACAGCTAAAATTAGGAAGGATGGAGAACCTCTCTCTCTCTCTCAAGCCCAGATAACAAAGGCTAGGCATGGGCCAGGGCCAGCTGGACACTCTCACCAGGACAGTGGGACAGAATGGCAAATAAGAAGAGGGCAGCTGCATTTTCTCCCCAAATGTACATGTCACAGTGTCTGTATGGTCAACTTTCCAGAACCAGTGCTCTCCTTTCATTGTGAGGATCCTGGGAATCAAGCTCGGGCCATCAGGAAGGATTGGTGGCAAGTGCCTTCGCTCACTGAGCCATCCCACTGGCCCGTGTTATTATATTTTAACTTCTTTTGTTTGCTTGGTTTTTGTTTTGTTTTTTCGAGATAGGGTTTCTCTGTGTAGCCTTGGCTGTCCTGGACTCACTTTGTAGACCAGGCTGGCCTCGAACTCACAGAGATCTGCCTGCCTCTGCCTCCCAGCGTGCTGGGATTAAAGGCGTGTGCCACCACGCCCGGCTATTTTAACCTCTAATTAAATTTATTTATTGTGTTTGCGTGTCTCCATATGCATGCCATAGCACATGTGTGGAGGTCAGAGGACAACTGTCAGGAATTGGTTCTCTCTCTACCATGTGGGTCCTGGCACTGAATTCAGGTCATCGGCCTTGGTGGTAAGTGCCTTAACCATGGTGAACCAGCCCCCTCGGCCCAGCATTATCCAATAGCACATCAGGATCGGAGAGCGGAAATGGCTCAGTGAACATTCCAAGGAAGAAAGTTGCCAGCCCTGAGCACAGATTGATTAAGCCGCTCATTAGACTAAGCCTTGGGGAAGTGGAGATGACGGCAGTGGAGAAAGGCTACCACAAGTTCTCTCTTCCTAAAAATCAGTGGGAAAATAAGCAAACATGTTGAGGTTGGCTTTGGAAAAGGTGTGTGTGTGGGGAGTGCGGATTAAGGAACATTGTGCAGCTTGGTAAGAACAGCGCCCCCTGCTGCCTACAGACGTGTTCCTTGCCACTCCCATCCTTACTGCAGTCTAGGGGACTAGTCTGCACCAGCATCTAGGAGCCAAGAGGACAGCAGAGCGGGGAAGGAGCACAGGTGCAAACAGGGGCTTCCGGTTGTGTAGTAAAGGTAACCCAAAGATGGGTGAGCCCATGACCTGGGGAAACAAGACAAGGGCAAAATTGAGTCTATAATGAATCGAATTTCAAGGCAAACTCACAGCGATCCACCTGCCTCTGCCTCCCGAGTGCTGAGGACAAAAGAACTTTAATAGGCAACAACATGGTAGTATTAATTCTGTTTTTGTTTGTTAATCCCCATTTTCCCATCTGATTAAAGACAATTGTGGAAAAATGCTTTGTTTTTTAAAATATTTATTTATTACATATACAGTGTTCTGTCTGCATGCATGTGTGCAGGCCAGAAGAAGGCACCAGATCTCATTACAGATGGTTGGGAACCATGTGGTTGCTGGGAATCGAACTCAGGACCTCTGGAAGAGCAGCGGGTGCTCTTAACCTCTGAGCCATCTCTCCAGCCCAAAAAGATGCTTTTAAACCTATGTTGGTAGATACAAAAAGTATGAAGATGCAATTTATGGCCACAGAAGCACAGAGAACAGAACTATTAAAAAAAGGTCTTTGAATTCCACTGAAATTAAGTGAGGATGAATTAAACTTCTGTTTTATATATTAAGATGCTAATTTGAATTGCTAGGGTAAGCATCCAAAGAAAATATCTTCTTTAAATACAGTGAAACAAATTGAATAGAATACCAAACTGGGCACGCATGAACAGATTTATTTAATTATTTGTTTGGTTATTTTTTTATTCATTTTGGTTGCACATATTTTTAATCCCAGCACTTGGGAGGCATAGGTGGGTGGATCTCTGTATGTTTGGTTTATAAGATGAGTTTCAGGAGAATCAGAGCAATGTAGAGACCCTGTCTTTAAAAAACAGACTAAGCCAGGTGTAGTAGCTCACACCTGTAATCCCAGCACTTGGGAAGGCAGAGACAGGTGTTCTCTGTGAGTTCAAGGCCAGCCTGGTCTACAAAGTGAGTCCAGGCCAGCTAAGGCTACACAGAGAGACCTTGTCTTGAAAAACCCCAAAAGGGCGGCGTGGGGGGCGGTGTCTGGAGAGATGGCTCAGAGGTTAATAACACTGGCTGCTCTTCCATAGGTCCTGAGTTCACTTCCCAGCAACCACATGGTGGCTCATAACTATCTATAATGAGATCTGGTGCCCTCTTCTGGTGTGCGGCCATACGTGCAGGCAGAACACTATATATAATGAATAAATAAGTAAATATATATATTTAAAGTTACAATAAAACAGCAACCCTCCAAAAAAAAACCCTAGACTAAACCAAATCCAAACCAACCAACTAACCAACCAAACAATCAAACAAAAATAATAGAGTATTAAAAATGCCCACTTAACCAAAAATAAAGTAATAACAGAGGAAATGAAGAGGGGAATACAAAATATGCTGAGAACTAATAACTAAGTCTTTTCTTATCAGCAATTATATCAGTTTCAGGTGAGTTAAACTCTGTAAGAAAACAACAGAGCCGGGCGTGGTGGCGCATGCCTTTAATCCCAGCACTCGGGAGGCAGAAGCCGGCAGATCACTGTGAGTTTGAGGCCAGCCTGGTCTACAAAGTGAGTCCAGGATGGCCAAGGCTACACAGAGAAACCCTGTCTCGAAAAACCAAACCAAACCAAACCAAAACAACAACAACAACAACAAAACAAACAAACAAAAAAACCCCAAAAAACAGCAAAGACTTGCAGAATGAACTTAAAGAAACCCGCATGGTCCAAGCACATGCTGTTTGCAAACACTTGCTTTTCTTTCAGAGATATAAGTAGATGTAAAGTGAAAAAAAAATTTCCTTTCAATGGTAACCAAGAGAGTTGGAGCACTATGCTAAGCCTAGACAAGTAAATCAGAAAAAAAAAAAAAAAAAAAAAAAAAAAAAAGAATTTGCAATAGACCAAAAAGAGCATTCTATAGTAATAAAACAGTGAGCTAGGCATGGTAGCGCATGCCTTTAATCCCAGCACTTGGGAGGCAGAGGCAGATGGATTGCTGTGAGTTCAAGGTAAACCTGTTCCACAAAGTTAGTCCAGGATGCCAGGGCTACACAGAGAAACCCTGTCTCAGAAAACAAAAAACAAAAACAAAAACAAAAAAACAGTGAACCAGCAAAACACATACAATTCATAAACATAACATGCACCAAAGACAGAGCGTCCCTAATACACGAAGCCATAACTAATGCTATGGAGAGAAACACACAGCTCGGCAGAAATACCTGAAGAGCTCAATCTGCCCCAGTCAATAATGTTCACAGCCTGGAGACAAAAGAACAGCAAGGAAACGTTAGCCAACCAGACCTAAAACTCATGCGTAGACTATTTCACTCAACAACAGCCGGATCTGTGTTCTTGTTGGTTGCGTGTGGGGTGTTCTCTAAGCCTGGGTGTCTCTGTAATATAGAGTACACTCAAGACTGACACCCCATATAAAGCATCTTGTCCAATTTAAAATAATAAAATTGGAAATCAATAACAGAATAAGCAGTGGAAAGCTCACAAATACCTTTGAACATCTAGATAAGCAGTGAGCAGGAGAAGCAGCCACGGAAGAGTGTGAAAACAGCTGGAGGAAAAGGGGAAACCAAAGCAAACGACCGAAGCCCTGGGAAGCAGTGGACAGGGAAAGAGGCACAGCCTCGAGCCTCATGAAGCCGTGAACACGGCTCGTGTTTACTTCTGAAACAGTCATTGGCATGTTTCTCTTTTCTCTTCTGCGTCTGTGCAGCCTTGAATCTCAAAGCCTGCTGGTGTTTTGCATTGCTGCTCAGAGTTGAATTACGTTTAGGCATGAAATCAATATACTCAGTGCTTTGGGGAGTACGAGGATTCAAAAAAATGGCAGACATATTGGGATAAACTTGCAAATTAGCAACAGAGAGATTAAAGGTGGAGCAGGGCTGTAGCACTTCCATCTAAAGGGCATTGATGCCTGAAGGAGGGAGAGCTTGGGTAAGCAACAGACAAGGATTAAACTGTCCAAGGTCCTTTGAACACCTTGAACCCAAAATAACAGCAATGCCGAAAAAGCCTCATATCTACAGCACCAGGGTGTCATTAAGATGCTCTGCGACATAATGGCTCCAAGAGAATGCAATAAACAGATTTATTTCCACCAATAAACAAAAGAGAAGAAGCAAGGGGAGAAAGGAGCTAACTAAGGCATTAAAAAGGAAGAAGGAAATAAACAGTCGAGATCAGGGCAGTGGCAAGCAGAACAGACAACAGAAAAACAACAACAAAAGCCCAAAGCAATGAAACCAAAGATTGGGTCTTCAAGAAATATTAGCAAAATTAGTGAACACCTACTTGCATTGACTAGTAGAAGAGAGAGGCAGGACTCAGTGAAGTAAAGTCAGGGGTGGAAGTGGGAGCATCACTCTAACCTCACAGAACGAAAGGAGCCTGACAGAACGCAGCTGACGTTCCATACGAAGATGTTAGCTAGCCGTGCGAAACGTGCAGATTCAAACACACAACTCCAGAAACTGACCTGGGGAAGTCTCCACAGGGCGTTAGCAGTAAAAGCCCAGGACTGACATTTCCCTGAGGAATTTAACCAGACGCTTAAAAAATTTTTGACTCAGGTCCCTCTCAAGATCATGTAAAACATAAAAGATGGACGGACCCTTTCCTTTCTTTTAGTTGGAAACACTCTCTGATCATGGTTTCCCCTCTCATTTCTTCCCAGATGCGCCCACCTCCCCATTCATTCCACTCCCTGCCTTCTTTTTCTCTCTCTTTAGAAAACAAACAGGCCAATAAAAAACAAACAAACAAAAACAGAATAAAACAAAGTAAACAGACAAAACAGAGAGGAAAAACTGGAAACAAAAGAAAAAGCATAAGAAACAGACAGACAGACAGACAGACAGACACACACAGGAAATCACAAAACACAAAATCTGAAGACATAACAGCTAAGCAAAGGTTGAGTAAGGTTAAAAAACAAAACAAACAAAAAGCAAAGCAAAATGCTAAGACAAAAACATCTCCAAAAAAGTTTGCTTTGTGCTGACTGTACTGCAGGGCGTGGGGCCTCCCTCCAGGGAGGTTTGTTTATCTAGTGGGACTCCATTAGAGAAAACTGAATTTTCCTTTATAAGAAGTTGTCAGTTGGAGACAGCATCTGGGCTAAGGATGGGGACTCAGGTCCACTTTCTGTCGCAGAGCTGGGACCCCATCTAGCTTGCGCTTGTGCAGGCCCTGTGCATGCTGCTGCAGTCTCTGCAGTTCTTATGTGCATCAGCCCTGCTGGGTCTGCCAGACACATCCCTACTGCCTCTTACAATCTTTCCAACTCCTCTTCTACAGAGATCCCAGAGCCCTAAGGGGAGGGGTTTGATGAAGACATCTATTTAGGAGGAGGGAGAGCATTCCACCCTCTCTCCTTCTCTGCACACGGTCCAGTTGTGGGTGTCTGTCTTAGTGCCCATCTCACACAGGAGGAATCCTTTCTGATGCTGGCTGAGTGAGATCCTGATCTATGGCTTTAGCATAATGTTGCTAGAAGTCATTTTATTGCTGTGTTCTTTTTTTTTTTTTTTTAAGGATTTATTTATTATTTATACAGTATTCTGCCTGCATGCATGGCAGCACACCAGAAGAGGGCGCCAGATCTCATTACAGATGGCTGTGAACTACCATGTGGTTGCTGGGAATTGAACTCAGGACCTCTGGGAGAGCAGTCAGTGCTCTTAACCTCTGACCCATCTCTCCAGCCCTATTGCTGTGTTCTTTTAGCAAACCAATAGCATTTGGTTTTCCTCTAGGTTCATGCCCGGCAGGCATGGATAGATTCCATCTCAGAGAGTGGATCTTGAATCCAGTCAGGAGTGGTTGGTTACTTCTACAACTTCCGTACCAGCCTATCACACAGACAGGACACCATTGTAGATGGCCAGGTTTGTAGCTGAGGACAAAGGCGTCTTAACTTCTTCCATGAGAAAAGCATCACCAAACCCAGATGAAGTACAAGAAAACAAGGTGAGAAATCAATGTCCCTAAGGATATAGACATAAAATTCCTCAGCACTGAATCTGGAACTATATTAAAAGAATTATCCACATGGCTAAGTAGGTCTATCCAGAAATTCTATGTAGGATCAACGTTTTTGAAAGTCAAACAACATAATAGTCAATATTAACAGAATAGAGGATAAACTACCCCATGATCATCTCAACAGATGTAAATAAGCAACCCAAAAACTCACAATAAAATCAACACCTTCTCACCATTAAAGCACCCACCAAACTAGGAGAAAGGGCACCAATCTCAATGCCAGAGTTTCTCTGAAAAATCCCACAGATAGACAGATGGGTAGGTAGAAACCTCAGAGACCTACGGAATATGGCATTTAAAGATGTTTTTATTATTTTAAGGATTCCTTGACAAAGAGACGCGTGAACTCCTGGCAGCACCCTCAGCCTACCTCAAAGAAGATGATGAGCATCAAAGAACTCCATAAGCAGATGGCTTCAAACATGGCAAGGCCACTGGGCAAAGAAATGTCCTCACTCCTACCACAGACAGAATTCTGCCTAAAATGGGCAAGCGTGGGTGCAGGCAGACTCGACAGCTGACCTCTGCCAAGACAGAGTAAGCAAGTCCTTGATAGTTCCTGCTTCACAAATATGTCTGTCAGATACACTGGGCCAGAAGGCTGAAGATGATGCTCCAACGTTATAGAGAGATTTTGGGTGACTATTCAGGCACTGAACTGTCTCTGTTATTTTTATGAGTTTTTGGAAGCTCCGTACGTGCACTCCTGGCATACTCAGATAATTTTATTCCTTCTCAAGTCTCTGATGGGGTTAAACACCAGTTAGTCATACTTTTACAATTAAGCTTAGTTGTTAAAGTGTTAAAAAGGTATTTTAAAGTCTAGAGAGGTTTTGGGGGGGGGGTGCACAGGGGTTCAAGACAGGGTTTCTCTGTGTTGCCATGGCTGTCCTGGACTCACTTTGTAGACCAGGCTGGCCTCGAACTCACAGCCTCCTAAGTGCTGGCATTAAAGACATGTGCCACCACGCCCGGCTGAGAGATGTTTTTAGGTTGATAGATATAAGATATTATAGAAAATGATTTGGATACAGAACTTTAGACGCACCAATATAGGATGGATGGTATTTTCTTCAAGGTTGCCAAATGCATATAAACTAGACATTATGTATGTTAGTTTTACCTAACAGTTTTTATGATAGTTTCATAATTGTTATTACTTTTATAAAGTTTTTTTAATAGCCTTTTTAAGTAGACAAAAAGGGGGAATTGTTATCACATGATCTGGTGCTTTGTATTGTTAATTATTTTGCTCCTTGGAGTCTGCTTGCTGCCTTTTATGAGCAGACTGTCATGTACCCTAAGTAATGCTGTATAATCTTGCATCCAAAATTACCTCTGATTGGCTAAATAAAAGGCCTATACCTGGGTAGGGCAGAAGTAAGAGGCAGAGCTAAAGTCTGTGAACTTGGGGCACAGAAGAATCATGGGAAGGGGTCAGGCAAATATGAGAGAAGGAAGTGGAGAAGCACACATGGCTGGGAGGAGCACGGTCTGAGGATCCGTGTGGCTGGAGAGAAGCAGCCCAGATGGAAAGCATGTGCAAGTATTTATATTATTTTGGATGGGAAGTGGCCCAGATAGGAATGATTAGAGCAAATGGCATGGGATATGGGGCTGGGAGATAAGTTTAGGGGGTTAGTACCTGCCCAGCCTCAGGTGAAATAGACTTATTAAAAATCTATCAGGATTCTGGGCATGGTGGTGCATGCCTTTGATCCCAGCACTTGAGAGGCAGGACAAGTGGATCACTGTGAGTTTGAGGCCAGCCTGGTCTACAAAATGAGTCCAGGACAGCCAAGGCTACACAGAGAAACCCTGTCTCGACAGCAAAAAAAAACAAAACAAAATAAATCTATCAAGTGTCTGTGTCTTTCACTAATATGGTGGCAGCTAACTAACACTACCTGTGGCAGTAAGTCTAGGCCACCAATAGTAATCATTAATGGTCCTTATTTTTTCTACAACAGTCTTTATCTACAGGTGAAATAATATCACACATATAAACCCCTAAACAACCATTCAAAAAATGATCAAAGACAAAACAAAGCAACCCAAATGACACAACAACATTAGAGCAAATGAAGCTCAGTGTGGTTGGGACATAAAGTGCATTAATATTCACAGCAATGAGTAATCTGAAAATAAAATTAGGAAAAATGTTTCATTTATTTACGTCTTAAGATTTCTTTTTTTACGGATATCTGTGAGTTCAAGGCCAGCCTGGTCTACAAAGCCAGTCCAGCATAGCCATGTCGACATAGAGAAACTTTATCTCAAAAAAACAAAAAGAAAAAAAAAGATTCCTTTTTAAAAAAGGATTTATACACATGTGTGGAAGCCTCCATGAGTCTGTATGTACGACTGTATGCAGGAGGCCTGCAGAGGGCATTGGGAGGCCTGGAACTGGAATTACAGGCGCTTGTGAGCTATTTGATATGCTCACGGAGACCCAAGCACTCTGGGAGAGCAGTAAGTGCTCTCAACCTCTGAGCCATCTCTCAGGCCCCGATTAAGTTTATAATCACATTAAAATATTTGGGAATAAATTTAATAAATACTAGACATGTACACTGGAACTATAAAACATTATTAAGAGAAACTAAATAAAATCCAATTAAATGAAAAGGTACCTGTGTCGATGGATTGAAACACTTAATAGTGTTATGAAGGCAGTATGGATGCGAATCAGTCATTATACACAGCTCCACCTTTGCTGGTACTGGGGAGTGAACGCAAGGTTCTGTCCATGTGGCCTGCCAAAGACTTAGCTGTTTATTTTTTCAAAAACATGTTCCTAAATTTCACTTGGGATCCCCCAAAAAGCCAAAAACAAAGAGGGAGGTTTACACTCTTAGTTCCTAAGTCAGAATGATTTAATGAACTTGCAGGAAGCACATGCATCAAAGGCTAGCAGGGCTGAGATGGAGGTCTCCACACGGTGAAAATAAAGAAGGACTGCAGGGCCAGCAAGATGGCTCAGCAGGTAAAGGTGCTTGCCACTGATGACCTGAGTTCAATTCCTGAACATCACAGGGGAAAGAACCAACTCGTGGAAGCTGTCCTCTGACCTCCACGTGTGTGCTGTGGCATGTGTGTGCCTGCACATCGTGCGCACACAGAGATAACAGTCACGTCGATAAAGCGCTATGTACCTTCCCGGGGATTTGCAGAACTCTAGCACCATCAGAAATGTGAAGGGTGTGCTGATGGTGGGTACCATCTCCCTGTGTGTGTGCCTCACTTGCTTAGTGTAAGGACAGACTGGTCCTGGCTGTAAGTGCTACTTTTTAACTCTATTTTATTTTGGTTTCTTTAATGCCTCTACCTTCCTTGCATACCGTACAACCCTAGGTATGAGAGAAAGAAGGTTACCTTCTTCTTTCTCTGTCTCCTTGAAGCATCCTTTTGAGGTGTCCTCTCTCGAAGCAGGGACTGCTCTCCCCCGACTCCCTCTTTGGCTCTAGTGTTTGTAACCTCTCAGAGTCCTCAGAGTTAAACTATCTACAGCTGGCAAAGACCACATCTCTCCCCAAGCCACACAAGGCTCTTTCAGTTGTGGATAAAGTAAGGCAGTCTCATATCCCACACTTGGCATTAAAACAAAAACATTTACATAACATAAGTGAATTTAAATATATATTTAAGTAAATATATATTTATTAATGTATATATATCATATACAGTGCTCTGCCTTCTGCCTGCATGTAAGACCTGCATGCCGAAAAAGGCACCACATCTCGTTATAGATGGTTGTGAGCCACCATGTGGTTGCTGGGAATTGAACTCAGGACCTTTGAAAGAATAGGCAGTGCTCTTAGCCTCTGAGCCATCTCTCCAGCCCCATAACTAAGTTTTTAAAGAAACCAAAACCTCCACTACATCGGGGACACCTGCAAAGGCCACCAGCTCCATCAGGTGACCTAATCCTTAGCACTTCCTGACTGAACCTCTGGTGTGTGGCTATGGATTGAACAGGGAGACTTTCCGCAGCAGGGAACAGACACAGCAGAAGTGGGTGCTGGCTTCCATCTGGCAGGAATAGGAGTGCTCATTTCAATGTGTCTGTAGACACATTGCTGTTTTAATGTATAAGAACATGTCTAAGTCCCTGGCTTACCCCTGGCTTTGGAGAAGATGCCAAGAGCTTGGAGCAACCTGATCAACCCAGGCATCTGGACTTGGCCATGGACCATCCATCATTTATAAGAATACTATCTACAGGATTAACCCTGAGACTGCAAAGAGATGACGTGTGAAGACGTCACTGACATCTCTGGCATGTCTGCACGTCCTACATTGTTAACTTTGACAGGCACATGACGCTGTCTACTTGGCCTGGGAGGAGTTTAGCTTGTGAAATAATCTGCACTGACCCACGTACTGGTCTTTAGTTTATTTAATCACTAGAGCCATGTCTATATAAAATATCTCTACATTGACTTTGTAAAAAACACATACACACAGGCACACGAGGCGGGGGAGGGAAGAAGAGGCAAGGGAGAAAGAGGAGGAGGGAGAGAGGAAGGGAGGGAGGGAGGGAAGGAGGGGGGAGAGAGAGAGACAGAGAGACAGAGACAGAGACAGAGAGACAGAGAGAATTTTGCAGCAAGCCATCAGACTAGGACATCTGAGCCCCAACCTGAATACAGAATGTCTACTGAATATTTTCACACAGATGCTGGACTCGCACATGGCAAGGTGATGCTTCAAACCCATCCACATTAGCTGTTCTGTGGTCTGGTCCTGAAATCCCGTTCAGGCTTTCCACACTCTCAGAGCCCAATTGCTCCTCCTCGGATAGTCTGAGTAGTGCTCCCTTCTCCCCTTCTCCTCCCAATCCTCCCGTGACCTTCTGGAACTGGAGATCCTGGCAGTCTTCTGAGTCCTCAGTCATCCCACGCCCATCTTACCATCCCATAGTCTTACAATGAGTCTCTTACCTTAGTGCCATGTCTCCACCATTCAGATCTGGCTGCTTGGCCCCAGGCAAGCTCAACCTCCATATTCCGCACAGGGGCCCTGGGATCTTTCTGCCCTACTGAAATATTCTCCATGGATCTGGGACAACAAAAGATGCTGTCTTCTTGGGAGTTACTCCTGAACCTTCCAGAATCCATAGCACCCCCCTTGGAGGCCTTAGGTGCGGCCTCCAACCTGCCACTCTGCTGTCCTCTTAGCTCAAAATGTAGCTTGCAATTTGTCTGTCCACCTGTTGGGAAGGCGAAGGCCTCAGGATGGATGATAGATCAGGACTTCCAGACACCCAGCTGTGAGAGGATAGGTAAAGGAGCATGGCACCGAGGAAGAGCATCTTCCCAGGGAGGAACAGCTGGCCAGCCCTGCTGTGAACCCCACCAAGGCCAACAACTGTCAACACTGGCTGGCTTAAGCATCCCACCTGCTTACCAAGGAGCCTGACACATTGTTTCACAAGCCAGATGCCTAGCTAATAAATGGCTGAGTTGTAGATTATATATTCGGAGCTGAAATGTTGGTTCCCTGCTCTCCCAAATCAGGGCTCTTTTGTCAGAACCAACTGACTGGCTGCCTTCTCTTCCTCCTCAGGATTCCTAGAGCAGAAAGTGGAGGTGAAGACTTCCCTGAGCATGGGAGTGGGGTGAGTGGTGGGTGGTGGGATGACAGGGTGTGGGGGAAGGGGTGAGGGAGGCTTAGGTGTGGACACTGGGATGGGGAGGGGGAGGGGAGGAAGTGATTTGTGAATGCCCTAGTTCCTTTTCATCTAGCTTGGGAGGCAGGCAGTGGAATTATAGAACAGTCTCCTAATACGCTTTTGTTTTATTCTAGGGAAGTCATGTGAAGGAAGAAATGAAAATTGACCCTCCATTTTATTTTGTATGCTTTGCCAACACGTTCTGTTGAAGAAATGATCTGATTCACAGTTGTGTGTTACTTTGTTCTGTGTTGTTTAGACAGAGACGTGTTTAAAATCTCAGTCTCTGAGGCCATTCACTCTCATTCTAGAATACAAACTGTAAAGAGCATGTCCTCTTGTCATGTGGTTAGTTTCCATGAAACGGGGCAGTGTGGAGAATCCTAGGCAAACGGTCGCTTTACAGTGGCAAGTGCTGGCTTGGGGACAGCCTGTCATGGTGAGTGGACAAAACCCAAGATGCTTAGATAAGAAATCAAGAACAGCCAGGTCTGCTGGTGTACACCTGTCGTCCCAGGACCCAGAGAGGCAGAAACAGGAAGGTCTCTGTGAGTTCGAGGCCAGCCTGGTCTACAAAGTGAGTCCAGGACAGCCAAGGCTACACAGAGAAACTCTGTCTTGAAAAATGAAGAAGAAGAAGGAGGAGGAGGAGAAGAAGGAGAAGAGGAGAGGGAGAAGAGGAGGAGGAGAAAAAACCAAAAGCAGAGCAGATCGATGTGTAAGACCTTTCTGGTAAATGTGAATGAAGCATAAGGAATAATGTCTTAACCCTGGGCTTGACCCCAACACACCAGCGTGGCTGAGGACCTTGCTCAGGCTTTCCTGGATCCTGGAGCCCTCCCATCTGCATTTTGTGCTAATTACTTAACTTCCTATAAAACTTCCCCACATAATCATGAAGCCTCAAACTGTACCTTGCTAGGTCTTGAACACTTTAGAAACTCCTATAAGGGCTGTCTGATCTTAGGACTCACTCTCTTGCCCAGGGATATGCTTGGCATGTGGTCTGTGGGTGATGCACTTTGTACTTCTGTGTCATTCATTTTCACTATGATGGATAGTTTTTTTTGTAGAAATGTCCTTATTTATTCACCCATTATGATAGTTAGTCTTGTGACAGTTTGACCAGCTAGAGTCATATGAAAGGAGGGAACCAAAATTGAGAAAATGCCTTCATAAGTTCTGGCTATGGGGCATTATCTTAATAGTGATTGATGGCGGGAGGGCTCAGGCTATTGTGGGTGGTGCCATAACTGGGCCAGTGGTCCTGGGTTCTATAAGAAAGCAGGCTGAGCTAGCCAAGAGGAACGTTGGCACCAGGCACCAGGGTATTGCTGTGATGGGCCTGACCATGCTTTTGTTTGGAGGAATGTTGACTTTGGGACTTTGGGTTAGAAAACCAGTTGAATGCTTTAAGCAGGGCTTAATGGTCCATACTAGGAGGAATATGGAAGGCAGTGGTGCTGAGGGTGATTTGAACTGTGAGGGCCTGCCTCAAGAGGAGAAGAATGTTAGCATGTGGCCTAGAGTCTGTTCTTGTGATACTTTGGCAAAGAATATGGCTACTTTTGGCCCTTGTCTGAAAAGTTTGCCTGAGGCTAAACTGAAGAGTTTTTTATTAATTCTGTTGGCAGAGGAAATTTCAAAACAGCCTAGCATTGACTCTGTCTTGTGGTTATTAGTGTTCTTTCTTATGAAGATATATGATGAAAAGGAACAACCTGAGCAATGGAAATATAAAATTGTACAATTTGAGGAGGACAGAGGCACCAGGACGTAGAATGGAGGTTAGCCCTGTGTTCACGGAGATAAAAAAGATTAAAGAAAAGCCAGATGTCAAAAGGAGTAAATGGAGTGGTGACAGACCTCAGAGCAAGACGCCCCCACCCAGCTAAGCTTTCAACTTGTGAAAAGAAATTAAAGAAAAGTGAAAAGAAATTAAAGAAAGGCTTAGGGCTAAGTGGTGGCGCACACCTTCAATCTCAGTGCTCAGAAGGCAGAGGCTGGTAGATCTCTGAGTTGGAGGCCAGCCTGGTCTACAGAGTGAGTTCCAGGACAGCCAGGCTTAGGGAGTGAAGGAAACCATGGAAAACAGAAAGCTGGTGAAAATGTAACTGAACGAGGGGCCATGTTCCGGCCCCAGCAAGCAGCAGAGCCTGGCAGCTTCAGTCACGTGGCTCTGGTTTTAGAGAAAAGGATAGAAGAAAGGGGTCATGGAACCTCCCTCTGTGACTAAGGAAAGCTGCCGAGGCCAGGTGTGTGGCACAGGTGTCCATACCTGGAGGTCCAGAGAGGGCACTGTGTAAGGCTGTAAAGGTGCAGCCCGGATTACCCTGGAGAGCCCAAGATGTTGGAGATGCCCGAGCAATGGGATACCTGCCAAAGAGAGCTGCTAACAGTGGAACCAGCCCAAGAGAGAAAAGTGTGTTGCAGTCAACAAAGCTGAAGGCAGTTGGAGGTCTAAAAAGCATTTTGACACTAGCCATGGAGATGCAGAGTTTGGAGTTTGCCTAGGTTTTCAGTTTTCCTTTGGCTCAGTATTTCATCACTGTGCTCTCTTTTGGAAAGAAAGGTAATGTATATCTCTGTGCCATTATATGTTAGAAGCATGTGATCCGCTTTTTTGACTGACCTTACAGGGGATTGCAGTTAGGAGACTGCATGACTCTCAGAAAAGACTTTGAACCCTGGACTTTTAAGCAAGTTTGAGACTATTTTAACCAATGGGAACATCTGAAGTTGGACTAAATGGGTTTCTGTATTATGCTATGGCTACAAGTCTATGAGGGCCGGGGGTTGGACTGTGGTGGTTTGAATAGGTATGGCCCCCATAGGCTCATATGTTTGAATGCTTAGTTCATAGGGAATGGCACTATTGGGAGGTGTGGCCTTGTTGGAGTGGGTGTAGCCTTGTTGGAGTGGGTGTGGCCTTGTTGGAGGAAGTGTGTCACTATGGGGGCGGGCTTGAGGTCTCATATACATTCAAGCTAGGCCAGGTGTGGCTCAGTCTTTCCTCTGCTGCCTGAAGATCAAGATGTGCAACTCTCAGGCGCCTTCTCCAGCATCGTGTCTGCTTGTACAATGCCATGCTCCACACTTCCCACCGTGATGATAATGGACTAAAATTCTGACCTCTAAGCCAGCCCCAATTAAATGTTTTCCTTTATAAGAGTTGCCATGGTCATGATGTCTCTTCACAGCAATAAAACCCAGACTAAATCCAGAGGCAAGCCAGTAAGCAGCACCCCTCCATGGCCTCTGCATCAGCTTCTGCCTCCAGGTTCCTGCCCTGTCTGAGTTCCAGTCCTGACTTCCTTCGATTGTGAACAATGCTGTGGAAATGTAAGCCATACAAACCCTTTCCTCTCCAAGTTGATTTGGTCATGGTCTTACAGCAGCCCTAACTAAGACACCCATTTAGGGGTTTCCTTTTCTCCTTTTTTTCACGTGCTATAATATTATCTCGATATTATTTACATACATAATTATGTACATTTGCAGCAATCGTTAACATATGCTTATTCATAAGCTGTAGACATTCTCTGAGTACAGACTCCACTCCACAAAAGGAAGAGCCATGAATTGATTCTTCTTTTCATAGTTTCATTGGAAATCAGAGACTCGAGAGGCAGACTTCTGCTCGGCTCGTCTTTCGGCGTCCTTCTCAGCTCCTGCGCTAACAGTAAGCCGTCCTTTAGATGACGTTTCTGTCTCGTGCAACACCAGCTGTGTGACACAGGCCCCATAAGCCCCCAAACATCAATCATGTCAAACGCTGCTTAACATGAGGCCTCTTGCAGGCTGGTACTCATCGAATGCTTTTCTCGTGCCTTCCGGGATCTCAGCTGTGAAAGTGTTCCCCCCTTTAGCATGCTCCCTTGGCAAACAGCAGTACCCTGACTCGCTCACATCTGTCATGAGGAGTGGCCCATGAAGGAGAGTCCAAAGCCCTTTGTGATGAACAGATCATTCTATAAATGGGCATTGAAAAAAAAAAATAATCAAGACATTCAGGGATCCAACAGGCCACAGAAACTCCATAGCAACAAATGAGCGGTAATTGCTACGGGCCAGCTATTTCCGCAGCTGTGCTCCCAAGCAGTCACAAACTGAGCAGCTCTGGTCTTAGTTAACCCAGGTCAGGAATGGCTGCTTCTGAGAGCAGGGGCGTGGAGCCAGGCAGGGCCAAGAGGAGGTGACTTTGTGATCTCCGCCCTCCCTGCTTGCCTGACACCTTTGCAGAGACCGCCTCAGTACAGCCTCACAACTCCTTCCCAGAGATTCTGTGAGCCTGGTTACACTCGCCCCATGCCAGATTACCCTTGCCCCATGCCAGGTTACCCAAGCTGCTCAATAGTTTTTTTCCCCCTACAGGAACTGTGCCTGGTGTACCAGCATCCTTACCTCTGTGGACAGCTGGAGCTGTGCAGAAAGCCAGGCTTGGAGAGAGTAATAAGGGATAAAGTCCATCTCCTTCTTTCATTCTTGGAAACAGCCACGGGCCCTGCTCAGGAATGTGTGCGAACTGCAAAATGTTCTCTCTCCCAGTTGTTTTTGGAAACGGTCACAGGCAGATGTGGACACACCCCACGTCCCTTTGTTACACAGAGGCCAGAAGAGTTCACAGAACCTGTTGCGTCCAATAGTAGCTGGAGATGCAACTCCCAGGAATGACCCTAGAGACACTTGACAGTTATCAGTGTAAGAGGGTGGTGGGTGTCCCTTTTATAGGGGAGGTGTAATAACCTTGCCCTGCTCCACAATGTCCCTACACCATGGAAAATTGCAGATGCCAACCACCTAAGTGTCCAAAAGGGTTATTTATCTAGATAAGAGAAAGAATGAGAGGGTGGGGACCCTCCCTCAGTTCCCTGCTTCCCTGAGCTGGCATCTGATGTCATTACACAGCTCTCCAGCTAGCCAGGCCTATGTCCCAGCAGACACTTGGAGAGGCTATAGGGAACTAGTTCCCACAAACAGCGACTTCAGAACTTCCGTTTTCTTTGCCATCGTCACCATCACAGAAGGTCACCATCACAGGAAGGTAATGTCTATGTTAGAAGGTGGCTTTGTGCCACACCCTCACCGCCCCTCCCAGCCCAGTTCAGTTTGTTTCCATAGTTACAAGACAGTAATGCTTTCTCCAACTCACAATCTGTCAGGAGGGGCATGCTGGCTGCCTGGGAATGTGCAGATCCCCTTAACAACATCCAGACGGCTGTGTATGCTAGTCGGCAGCCCTAATTCTGACTTAAGTATCTTCCAGGAAGCACAGCAAAGGACATGTGCACTATAAATGACAAAGGCTGGAGCAGAGACCCCAGGAATGGAAATACCAGGCAAGAAGCGAGGATGCAAAAGAGTGCCATGTTATGGTTTAGATGTAGCCCCCATAGGCTCAGCTGTTTGAATACAGAATGGTGGTACCATTTTGAAAGGTCTGGAGCCTTTAGGAAGTAAAGTGTCATAGCAGCGAGTGGGTGGCTAGGGCAGGCCCCACTTCCTGTCTGCTGTCTACTGTCTGCTTCCTGTCTGTAGGGACAGTGTGGCCAGCTATGTCACACTCTCTGCCATGTTGGAGATGGTAAGCCAAAATACACTCTTCTTGTCAAGTCACAAGAACGGTAGCTGATGACGTCAGTATCGGCCATACTGTCCTGGGACCTTTCTCTTGCCGGACTGAATCCATGAGCCCAGCTCACTGGCTGGTGGGAGCCTGCGGGGGGCGGGGGCAAGGGGTATCATATACCATAATGACATATTAGCCCTGATAACCCCAGAGATAGGCTTTTGCTCAGTAACTGTGTATACTTATGCTGTTTTACCCGTCGTTCCCTATCCACAAAAGAAGTAACTCCAGCGTCGCAGAGAGGATGGAGTGCCACAGATAAGGGATTTAGTATCGCATACTCTGTGTGCACAGCGACAGGTAGTAGCTTTGCCTGCAACATTATCTCAAAAGCCACGAAGAGCTGTGGTACAAATCAGTGTGAATTATGTCCGTATACCTGAAGTGTGTGGTGGAATTTACGCCCCTCAGTGAATTTATGGGGGGGGGTGTAGTACTTGAGGTATGAAAAGCTCAGAGCCTTCAACGTGTGCTGATGTATTTGTTCTACTCAACGAGACACTGTTCGGCCTGAGGTTACAAGCACATGCGCGCGCTCGCATGTTGGCGTGGCCGCACAGGGAAAATGGACCCTTGGGCGGTGTACTCCAGGTTTAAATTCTTATCAGGAAGGTATAGTGGTAATATAACCCACCCTGGGATAGTAAGAGCCATTTACAAAGGGCCTACATAGATGTCTGCTATCTAGGGACCACCTCTCGCCAGGCTGAGGTAACGCCCTCTGATTGATATCCACGGAAAACAACCAAGTTCTTCTCAGCCCTGGCTTACCCATAAATCTGCCCTGTGAGCTGGTGCTATCTCGGGGCGAAACAGCTTGTGCTGGTTGGTCTTTGTATTGGTGAATCTTCACCAACAACTGGACAGGAGTTAGAGTCACCATGGAAACACATCTCCGAGCATGTCTTCTGAGGTTGTTTCCAGAAAGGTTTAACCAAGGAGACAAGACCCACCAGGAATAAAGGTGCCTCTGTCCAATAGGTGGGTGGACGCACTCTGTATGCAGGAGGCTGTGGCGCCAACCCCGATCACACAGGTGGGTGGACGCACGCTGTGAGCAGGAGGCTGTGGCGCCAACCCCTATCACTGAACCACTACTGATTTACTGAGCACAGGTCCTAGTGTGGCTTCCACAGACACTGGTAGGAATGATTGGCCAAAGCGAGGCTCATCACTTTTCTCCTTGCTGTAGCTCACGCCCTGGGACAGGCCTGACCCCTGTCAGAACTTAAACTAGCAGTTGCTGAGTGACCACCATGACCACTACTCCACCACACGTTATGACTGTTTCTTAGGGAATAGCTTGACTTGGGTGCCCTTGAGGTGACCTGGGCCTATTCAAGAGCACACAGGACATCTCGGTTGGTGATAAAAGTACACCGGGTTGGGACAACCTCCAACCCTCCCGTTCTGTCTATAGAGGGAAGTGCTGTGCCTCCAAAGAAAAGGCGGGTTCCTGTTTACAAGCTCTTCGTGCAATCTGCATAGGGCCATGTTGACTAATTTTGTTTGTTTGTTTTGTTTTGTTTTGTGACAGAGTCTCTCTGTGTTAGCCTTGACTGTCTTGGACTCGCTTTGTAGACCAGGCTGGCTTTGAACTCACAACAACCTGCCTGCCTCTGCCTCCCGAGTGCTGGGATTAAAGGTGTGTGCCACCACGCCGCCCAGCTTGACTGAAAGTTTGCAACTGTGTGAGTGTCTCTGCTATGGCCCCTTCTACAGATTCAGCAAGGTGCTTTGGGCTTCAGGACACAGTGTGGAGAAGAGAAGCCCTGGGGGATTGCCATGTCGGCAAACGGGAAAGCAGCAGGAGGAGGGTAATGTTGACTGTCACAGATCCTAGGGCCATCTGAGAGATGAACCTCTAGGCACACCACACGTGAGAGTGTGTAGACTGATTGAACCAGGCCACAAAGACTGACAGTTGTGTACCACACTGTCCAATGGACTGAGGAACTTGGTTTAAAAAAAAAAAAAAAAAAAAAGAGGTGGTGGGTCCAGAGATACAGAGACGAGCTCATGTGAGTGATGGAAAGAGAGAGCAGACTGTGACCACACATGTGCAGAAGCACACATATGTCCCTCCTATCACACACAGATAAAAACAATAATCATTAAACTTTTTTTTTTAAGGCAGTTAAGATGGCTTAGTGGGAGCTAGGCGCGGTGGCATATACCTTTAATGCCAGCACTCGGGAGGCAGAGGAAGGTAGATCTCTGTGAGGCCGGCCTGGTCTACAAAATGAGTTCAGGAAAACCAAGGCTACAAGGAGAAACACTGGCAGAACCAAAACTCCACCACCACCAAAAGAAAAGATGGCTTAGTGGGTTAAGGAGCTTGTCACCCAGCCTGATAACCTGAGTTCCATCAACAAGACCCATGGTGGACGGAGACAACTGACTTTTAGGGGTTGTTCTCTGACTTCTGCATATGCACTGTGTGGCTTTCCAATATGTGCACACACACACACACACACACACACACACACACATACACACACATATACACACACATACACACACACACATACACACACATACACACATACACACACACACACATACACACAATGAATCGATAAGCAAACAAGCACAGTTTTTAAAAAAGAAGCTGAATGGCAGCATTCGTCTTTTTTCCCTCCTTATTGTGGTGACAACATGACTAGCTGTCTCCTGTTCCTGCTGTATTCCTTCCTTACCATGAAGACTGAACCCTCAAACCATGAACTATACTGTACCTCCAAACTGTGAGCCATTGTACCCTCAACCAAACTGTGACATTATACCTACAAACTGTGAGCCACTGTACCCCAAACTGTGAGCCACTGTACCCTCAAACTGTGAGCCACTGTACCCCAAACTGTGAGCCACTGTACCCTCAAATTGTGAGCCACTGTACCTCCAAACTGTGAACCACTGTACCCTCAACCAAACTGTGACATTATACCTACAAACTGTGAGCCACTGTACCCCAAACTGTGAGCCACTGTACCCTCAAACTGTGAGCCACTGTACCCCAAACTGTGAGCCACTGTACCCTCAACCAAGCCACTGAACCCTCCCACTGTGACATTATACCTACAAACTGTGAGCCACTATACCCTCAAACTGTGAGCCACTGTACCCCAAACTGTGAGCCACTGTACCCTCAACCAAGCCACTGAACCTTCCCACTGTGACATTATACCTACAAACTGTGAGCCACTATACCCCAAACTGTGAGCCACTGTACCCTCAAACTGTGAGCCACTGTACCCCAAACTGTGAGCCACTGTACCCTCAAACTGTGAAGCAAAATAAGCCCTCCCTCCTTTAGGTTGCTTTTGTCAGATGTCCAAGCACAGGGATGAGAAAAGTAACATATCCACATCCTGTGCAAATCTCTCGCCTCTCTGCGCTGCCATTGCCCGTGATACAGAGGCAGTGGCCACAGAGAAGAAAGCAAATGAGAGGCAATATCACTGTCTGTCTTAGAGGCAGTGCCTAGCAAGCATTGTTCCCAGAGGCCACATGTGGTCCCCAGAAGCTCAGCGTTTCTCTTGGTCACCCACAAATTAGGACAGACAAGCCCACAATAGACAGTGTAGCAACATCACCTAGCTGATGGGACGAAGCTGACGAGGAGGAGGAGGCGGTGTGTGCCAGACTCTGAGGGCACCCCATGAGGGCCCAGTCTCTGGGTCCTTTCATGGACCCATCTTCACCGCTCCATCCTCTTTCAAGTTGTCTGCAAGGTGTGGCCCTTGTCTGTTTGCAACAGTTAATGGAGGATGTTGGAATGTGCTCACCCCTAAATCTACTTTATAACCTCCTGGTGCTTTGCATTTGGTGCCTCTAACTTCTGTAAAAGGAGAAGAATTTTGCTTCTGGCAGAGATGCTGCTCAGCCGCTGACGGCACTGAGGCCCTGAGAAGACCTGCTCACTCCTTTCCATAGCTGCCTTTTCTAAGACCCTTGCTCAGAAGAAATGCCATTAGCCAAGTCAGAGGAGGACAGCACAGAATGCCACCACCTCTGACCCAGCTCAGGGAGCGATGGCACCTGGAAGCAGAATGAGTTTGAGAGAGCTTCCATTCTGTTGTTAGTTTTCCACATTTAAATCGGTGTTTACATTTGTACATGTGAGTGTGTGAGTGTGTGTGTGTGTGTGTGCGCGCGCGTTGCGCACACGCGCGTGTATGATATTGCATGAGCAATGGGTCTGAATCAGTTCTTTCAAACAACTTTCTTTTTTCTTTTTCTGTTTTTTGTTTTTGTTTGTTCGTTTTTTGAGACAGGGTTTCTCTGTGTAGCCTTGGCTGTCCTAGAGTCACTTTGTAGACCAGGCTGACCTCGAACTCACAGCAATCCCCCTGCCTCTGCCTCCTGAGTGCTGGGATTAAAGGCATGCGCCACCACACTCGGCTCAGACAGCTTTCTAAGGGGTTCCACCTTTAAGTAATGACAAGGTCACTTGCTGCTCTGGGTGAGTTTCCCCATATAGAATCATCACAGCCACAGTGAGGGACATGGGCCATGCTCACTGCCTCCTTTAGCAGACTGTGGGACGGGGAAGGATGTCCCAGCAGAAGTCCCAGTGAGGTGCCAGTATTGATGGGCTGGACGTGTCCCAACCCTGAACCTTGCTTGGCCACACTGCACAGCTGGTGCCCCAGGGAGGACCTGGCTTCAGTCCAGCTCTGACTGGGAAAGTCCTGCCTGACATAAAATGAGCACAACAGCTGAGGACAGTTTGGAATAAGATAAACACTCAATAGCCCCTTATCAATGGGACATAAACATCTATGTTTCAGAGAGAAAACTAAAACACTATTGGATACAAGACAGGTTTTGCCTTTATTTAAACAACAATTATCTATCCAGATAAGCAGGGAAAATGTGGGATTATACAGCTTTGCCTGTGTTCTCTCTCCTTCTACACGTGCCTGGACCCTTTAAACTCCACTGGGAACAATCGGTTGCTCTCCTTCCTTCTCTGCTCACTGTACAGTCTATTTCCCAAGTAACTGATTATATGTTGGACATAAAAGTGAGATATTTATTTTAAAATGTGACTGCGTACTGCTACTGACACATTTATTATCAGGGAGATTGAGTTACTTTTAAGGCTGCTGTTTTGAAATGTCTCTTGTATGTTGAATTTACACTGTGTTTTCCTATTGTATCAAGCACTCAGAAAGTGTTAGGAGGTAGAAACTGCCCCAAGCCTGTTCCTGATTCTAGAAAAACGGAAACTTTTCTACATACACTAGCAACGGATTGGGATGGCACGGGCCAGCCAGCCTGCTCCTCACATGTCTCCTTCCACATTGTCTGCTGCTTGCTGAGAAACGTGTTGTTGCTGTGTCAGTCACACAAATGGCATGCTAACAATGCTGGTACTGAGCAGAGCGTGAACAGATCTAACAAGGAATGACACACAGCAACAGGTTTGTATGTGTGCATGTGTGTGTGTGGTGTGTGTGTGTGTGTGAGATGTGTGTGTGTGTGCGTGGGGTGTGTGTGTGGGGGGTGTGGTGTGCATGTGCGTGGTGTGTGTGTGTGCACGTGGGGTGTGTGTGTGAAGTGTGTGTGTGTGGTGTGTGTGGTGTGTGTGTGTATGAGATGCAGGGGCATCTGTATGAGTGTGAATCTATTCTTTCAAACAGCTTTCTAAGGGGCTCCAGCTTTCAGCAGCAGGAATGAGCCCCGCCCTTTGATTCCAAGCTTCCCTCTTCCTTCTGCACCTCTCCTAGTCTCCAGGGTCCCTCCCTCCTCTGCAGCCAGCACTGTGAGCTTGTGTGCATGGGAAACAGGGTAATTGACACCCAGTTCCCACAGGGGAGGAGCCCAGTGGGGGCAGGAAGTGGCCACTGTCTCCTGCGGGCTCTTGGGACTTAAAGAAGTTCAGGAAGCTGAACCTGGCAGCCTGTTTCCCAGAGGGGCTGAGAGGCCAGAACCATCTAGAAGGATGTGGGAAGCAGTGTCCCCTGGAAAGAAAGTTTAAGCTTTGCTCGGCAAAACACCATTTATTACAGACCTTCACTTTTTCCACTTCCCTCCTGCTGAGAGCTATCTGAACAGATCAGGGCTGAATACAATGATCATAAAAAAAATTTTTTTTTTCATTGTAATGAGAAATTCAGTTCTTCCTCCAAGAGGCAGAAATCCAACACCTTCTTGGCTGGTACCGCCATGACAGCACACACCAAGACCTGGTGAGTAACCTCTAGCTGCTGAACTGAACAAAGCTCAGGAAAAGCAGAGTCATAACAAGACAGAGCAAGGCGGGAGATTAAGGCTCCGGGTACCATCCCGGTGTAGCCTATTTATAGATACCACTGAGGAAGAGGTGCAGGAAACCTTTTTTGGTCAATGCACCACGGCTCTCAGGAGTAGCTCCCTGGATGTTGTGTGGACTCCTGCACAGTCTGACAGTCTGGCTGATCCAGGCCACCAGGAGCTCGTTGGTCCCCAGACTTTTCCTTCTTCGGGGTATTAGAGCAAATAAACAGCAATAGGTTTAAACAATATGATCCTTAAAGAGATACACACAGGGCATTTTTAAAAATTCCATCTTTCAGAAGTATATAGGTCATAAAAATACACCTCTTACAGTCAGCCAGTAAAATGCTATCCTGAAAGCATAAGGACCCAAGTTCTGAGCCTCAGTACCCATGTACACAGCAGCCTGCCACCATGCACTTGGAATCCCAGCCACTGAGGAGATGGAGACAGGAGGATCATGAGGTGTCACTGGCCATCTCATCTAGCTGAAGTAGTAAGTTCTAGAGTTGGTGAGAGACAAAATAAGATGGGCAGTAATGGAGAAAGCCGCTTCTGGGCCTTCATGAGTATCCGCACATATGTATGTGCGCGCACAACTAAGGAAGAAAAAAAGAAAAAACTCAAGTTCTTTGGGAAAGCGAACACATGCTCTAGGTAACATGCTTATATTCTTCCCCCAACACTTTAGAAAACAGTTTCAAAGGTATTCCTCACAGTAATAAGGAGAATGGGAGGAAAGACAGCCATGATGAACCACCTCAGTAAGTGCATGGAAGACTGGGACAGAGAGAAAGAGAGCTCAAACAGAAAGAGAACGCCTGAAGGAGATGTTGATGAAGAGACTCCAGGGACAGGGACCCCTCCTGCCATCCCCACAGGGGATGCTGAGGGGACCAGAAGCCACGACTGAAAGCTAACAGGGAGAAGGAACACTGAAAGTCTGCTTAACCCTCACGGGTTAAAGTGTTAAGAGGACAGTGAGAAAACCAAGAGAGCAGAGCAGTCTCCTAGAGCAGACCCTCATGGGGCTCACACAGCCAATAGCCCCCGCTGGGACATAGCCAGACTGGGTTTCAGTGCCTCTGTTGTTGGCACGTGGGGCAGACAAGCATTGCTAGGCACATGATGGAAACAGGAACAAAGGCAATGCTGAAGCTGCTCCTAGTAGTAAGAAGCAAAGAGCACACCTTTACGGTGTTTAAAATCCTGAGAGAGCCGAGCAAACTGTTACATTTGTAAAGCGGTCACAGGGTGGGTGCATTCAGACTAAGCAAAAGGCTCTTAGAGTTTGTATAAGCTCTAACTGAAGTAAGGCAAAAACCTCTGTGAACGAGTGAAAGAGTGAAGCAAGAGAAATGCTTAGGTCTACAAGGTGCAAATGCTAAACAGCAGAAGGAAAAGAAAACGCGCTGAAGCTCTCCAGGCATCTCCCTTCCTTTAGCTATTGACAAGTAATGGTCACTGAGGAAGGAAAGACCTTGCTTTAGTGATGTAGCCACTGGTAAGTTGCCCGTGCTCCTGAAAGTAACTTACCCCACTCAAGCTCCTGAAAGTAATGAAGCTTAAACTCACTAAGTGTCCACCTCTCTCTCTCTCTCTCTCTCTCTCTCTCTCTCTCTCTCTCTCTCTCTCTCTCTCTCTCTCTCTCTCTCTCTCACACACACACACACACACACACACACACACACACACACACAAATATAAAGTGGGATTATCTGGGAAGATGAAGGGGAGCATCAATAGTGGAGATAGGATAAGAAGATGTCTGCATGTGTGTGTTCTGAACACATCACACACATATATGAAAATGTTATCATTAAACCCATTATTATATATCATTAATATGTTTACTTTAAAAAGGAAAAAAAAAAACTAGCTACGAAAAGGAATGTCATTATGTCTTTCAGGCCACCATTGAGAAACAGGTGACCTTCAGGCCTTCAAACAGGGACAACACACACAGGCCATGCACAGAGAACACTTGGTAGGGCATCAGGCTTCCCACTGTCAGGGAGTGGGAAGACAGGTGTGTCAACTCCAGAGTCTTCAGTTGTTACTGAAGCTGACGATGGGTATTTGTGGGGACACTGAACTAACTCTATCTTAAAATTAAAAAAAAAAAAAGTATATTGATTTTAGAGCCTGACATGAACACAAGTCAAGACAATGGGGAAAATTGATTGAGTCAAGAGCTACTAATGTGGTCCTCTAATTTTTTTTTCTTTTCTTTTTTTAAAATATATTTTATTGATTTATTCATATTACATCTCAATTGTTATCCCATCCCTTGTATCCTCCCATTCCTCCCTCCCTCCCATTTTCCCCTTACTCCCTTCCCCTATGACTGTGACTCAGGGGGACCTCCTCCCCCTGTATATGCTCATAGGGTATCAAGTCTCTTCTTGGTAGCCTGCTATCCTTCCTCTGAGTGCCACCAGGCCTCCGCATCCAGGGGACGTGGTCAAATATGGGGCACCAGAGTTCATGTGAAAGTCAAATCCAAAAAATTGGGAATAGGGCTTCCTCAAGACCCAGCTATTCCACTCCTTGGAATATACCCAGAAGATGCTCCAGCACACAACAAGAAGATTTGCTCAACCATGTTCATAGCAGCCTTATTCACAATAGCCAGAACATGGAAACAGCCTAAGTGTCCTTTAGTAGAAGAATAGATAAAGAAACTGTGGTACATTTACACTATGGAATATTACTTAGCTATTAAAAGCAAGGAATTCCCGAAATTTGTGGACAAACGGATTGAACTAGAAATGATCATAATGAGTGAGTTAACCCAGAAGCAGAAAGGGCCCTCTAATTTTAAAGAGGGGACGATAATGGAAACACAAGGAAGCAGGGTACATGGTTGGATTGAGGGCCTGATGCTTTTGGCATGGGTCACTTAAACTTTTCTGATATGCACATAAGAGGCCATGGCTGGGGATGTAGCTCAGTTGGTAGAATACTTACCTAGCATGCACAAAGCTCTATGTTTCATCCTTAGCACTGTATGGATGTGACACCTCATGCCTGTAATCCTAGCATTCACAAAGTAGAGGCAGGAAAATCAGAAGTTCAAGGCCATCCTTGGCTACATAGCGAGTTCCTCGGGCACTAGTGAGGTTGTGGTATGTTGTGGGGAGCCTCATGGCGGACAGGAAACAAGGAAAGAAGTAGAGAGGCCAAGGAAAAGATACTCTGCAGATACATGGCTGTGTGATCTACTTTCCCCAGCTAGGCCCTGTCTCCCAAGGTCTCCCCACTGCTTCTGAAAGCTGCGCTGGGTGGAGATGAAGCCTTCAACACCTGCAGCTTTGGGTGTATGGATATTATGGTTTGGCTATGAATTAAAAGCATACATGTTGAGTTTAGAAACTTCCATGAAAATAAATCAAGACAGTAGGGATTTACTAACGTGGTCCTCTAATTTCAAAGAGGGGATGTAATGGATATAAACATGTTTTTGTTTTGATCCCAAGTGTTGGATGTGAACCTGCCTCATGTGAGGCCGTGTGGTGTATGTCTGCTAGGAAAGGAGTTACCTTGTGTGGGGGCATGGTCTTCGCCAGTTGCAAAACATCCTGCCCACACTTTGGGAGATTATAAGTAGCCCAAATAACCAAGACTAATCACATTTGCATCGCTTCGCATCGCTTTGCAGCTTCACATCACAACACTCAGCTTTTTTTTTTCCCCCAAACTGGGCTGGAGCCCACTGGGTAGGCTAGGCTGGCCAGGACCCTGCCTGTCTTAGCCTCCTCAGTGCTGGGATTGCAAGCGTTTAAAGCAACACTTGCCGGTCCTTTCTCTATTACCTCCACCTGAAGGGTTCTAGTGACAAAACTCAGGTCCCTGTAATCAAAGCACTTGACAACTGAGCCCAAGAGCTGATTTATAAAATCACTGTGCAAGTTTAGACATGGTTCTATCACCTAAATTTTTTTGTTTTAGATTTATTTATTTAATGGGTATTAGTGTTTTGCCTGTACACACACACACACACACACACACACACACACACATTCACCACATGTGTGCCTGGTGCTCATGGAAATAGAACAAATGAACATTGGGGTTACGGATAATTATAGGCCACCATTGGGTGCTGGGAACTGAGCCTGGGTCCTCTGTAGGAGCAGCAAGTGCTCTCAACCATTGAGTTGTCTCTTCAGTCACATGGTTGCATCACTTTTATGTGAGTCAGAAGCAAGTTCTCTGTAAAAAGCGCCACAGCCCAAGATGGAATTGCCACATGACCAAAGCTGGAAAAGACCCACTTATCTTCTAATTCCATAGAGAGAGACCAGAAAGTCCAGGGGAGGGAGGAGGGAGCTGGACCAGTTAGCCTCCCTGGTGTCAGAGTCCTACTCCCTAGGTTAACCCAGGGTTGGAGGTGCTAGCGTATTGGCGGGGGGGGGGGGGGGGGTTGGGGGGGGGCAGGGAAGGGGGGGGGAGGGCAGGAAAGGCTCCTAAGCGTGGTTACCAGGCTGTTCGCAACTGAGTTTTGAGTTTTGCTAAAACAAATTCTGGGCTTTGCTTCATGTTTACGAAATTTATTCCAACTCTTTTCTCTACGTGCCCTTCTATTTTGTTCTTACTTTATGGCATTTCTACTCTCTGCCTCCATGAAAGCAGGGTTCCTACAGACTTCCCTTTCCAGAGCTGCACCAAAATGACAGGTTTTGGTGTGCAGTGCTGAGAAAGGTACAGAATTCTCACTTCTGACAAACCTTTGAGTAAAAAGTAACACTCTTTTCTTGCCCGGTAAGAGTGTAATATTTTATCTGCTGAGGGCAGGCACGCAGTGAGGTCATGACCAAGTGTCCCTTTCAGCTCTGCTGTTTTCTAAAACTTTGTAATGCATCCATCATGGGAGAGGTGGAGCCAGACAGCAGCTGAGACCCTCTAGTGGCCATGTCCCCAGCCTATGCACCAATCTGAGCAGCCACCAATCTGCCAGACTACTGTCACAGGAGTCATTCGTCACCCCAGCAACAAGGCAACGCTGGAGGAGGGTCATGCGGCTAAGTGGCAATTACATTTCATTTCTTATAAAATCAAAACGTGGAACAATGCTACACGTTCTATTTAAGATACAATCATTTTTGTGCCATTCTGTGGGGGCATATTGTCTACACCCACGAGATTCTTAGGAGTCATACGAATTATACACTGGAAAGCAAATCAGCCCGTTATTAAAGGACAAAATGGCAAGAATTGCAAATAGAATGTTGCTGTACACTGCATCACAACATCAAATTAAATGCCCATCTATATTTTTGAACCAGTAATGTGTCAAAACCAAACAAGATACAATATCTCACCTTAAAATGTATGTATCAATAAATCATTTCTTGATCACATAATTATTTTAACGTTAATTACCCACTGTTTCAGTGACAGCAGTTGAAATACCTGAGCATATATTCTAAAAATAACCAGTGTTTATATTAAAATAAGTGTTTCAATCCTTAATGCCATATCAATATACACTTTTTTAAAAACTTGAAATTGCTTCTTAATTATATACCATGCAAAACTGTTAGCCCAGCACTCAGCAGGGCAGAGGCGGGTGGATCACTGTGAGTTTGAGGCCAGCCTCCTCTACAAAGCAAGTCCAGGACAGCCAAGGCTACACAGAGAAACCCTACCTCAACCCCCCCCCCCAAAACAAAAACAAAACAAACAAACCAACAAAAACATTGTCAGCCTCGCTTCTGGAATTCCCCCAGGCTACTGAGGTTGGCTGTTACAAGAGGCCGAAAGTAGGAGCCGTGGTCTTGGCTGTGCTTCCTCTTGCTCTTGTGCTTGAATTCAACCACACAGAAGTTGTTTCCCCTCTCTCCTATGAGGTGAGCAGATATTGCCCCACAAAAGGCCGTTTTAATTAAATTAAGGCATTTAGGTGCTGGGCTTGCTTCCTTTCTAGACAAGACCCTGAGTCCTTGGGTTGAAGCGGGTCCAGGCAATGTTATTTACACATGCATAGCATCCGCAAGGAGATCTGGCACAGACCTTTCTCAGTGTCGTGTGCGAGAAAACTTAGCTTCATGCCCTGCAGAACTCTAGCGAGGCTTGGCATCCCCTTCTAAGAAGCTGGTTCTCAAACTGATTCTCCTCCCTGCCTCTTCGCCCCTTCCCACAGCAGGGTCAGCGGCAACAGCCTCTGTCTATGAGGGCAGAAGATGAGCTCGGCCCTAGATGAGCCCCTCAGGCAGTGAACCTCAGTGTCCCACTGCAGGAGATGAAACCACAGCACAGGCTGCCTTGTCTGAGACCTCAGGCAGGCAGGTGTGGGAGGAGACAGCACTGGGCCCCCGCTCTTCTCCTAGGGGACTCCAAAGGCTCAGACGTGCCTTGGAGGAGTCTGTGGTTCTCTTTGCTCCTTCTCATCCTTAGATTTTACTATCCCGACCTACAAGGAGCATCCTCATTAGAGGGTGCCATGAACACAGGGAGGTGTCGTCCCGCCCACTGTGGGCTATGAGGGACAGGTACCTTTTCAGCTTGGCTCTGTGGAGAGTCCAAGGTCTGTCCCCTTGGGAGGGAACATGCTGAGTACATGAGCCTTGGAGACAGTGAAGACCCCAGGGAAGCATGTACCAGAGGATGGTTTCCCGTTTCATCCATGGTCAGATGAGGGAACTCTGGCAATGACTTGCCCTAATCGCAGCCCCTCGTGTTGGCCTTTCTTGGTGCACTGACTGAGCTACGCCTGGTTTGCGTCCACACTCCCTCTCCATCCATGCTAGGAAGGGGAACGGGGAGGGAAACATCGCCACACTCCCATCTGTGGTTTCCCAGTGGCATTGTGAACTCTCGGCTAAAACGTAAAATTGTTTTATCCATCATGACAACACACATTACAAAAGGTTTTGAAATGGGTCCATGTTAGCTAAGATGAAAGAAAGTCCTCTCCTTCCAGTGGCTAAAACCAACCATGTAAAACATCAGGTGACTCACTCCAATCTTGGTCTGGGGTTCTTGTTTCCTGGGCAACTTTGAAATTCAGGGTCAGCACAGGTGAAATAGGAGGTGCCTATGCCTGGGAGAGTTTACATTTTAAACTTAGCGGGCACCTTTCGAGGCACTCCAGATGCATGCCTCACGCTCAGCTTGCTCTTGGCCCTCCCTTCGTTCTTACTGTGGCTCTTCCCTGGGATGGTAACCCATGATTCGTTGAGCTGTTTTTTTTTTTTTCCAGCTCTACAAACGACCTCCATAGTTCATTTCATTTCCACATTAAAACATTGGGAGGCTAGAAAGCTGCTGTAAAATCCACGGAAAAGATAAAGGACAGGGGAAGTAACATGCCCATGGTCACAGATGAGGAATACGAGGTGGGCTGGGTCTTCCTGGGTCTGAGGCTCCAGGCTGCTCCAGTGATGGCTCACATCATCCTGTAGGGTTTGTTTCCTGCCAGTTATCACCTCTCATTCTGCTGTACTGCGCATGAGCCCTGCCTGCCGGTTTCTCAGCTAAAAGGGACAACGCAGGACTCTCCACTGGATCCCGAGCAGTTGCTGAGCTCCTTCTTAAGTATTTTTATGAGGAGACACAGATTTTTTTTTTTTTTAAGTTATTGACAGCATCGGTAACACAGCTATGCTGATGTGCCACTGTTTGACGTTCTCAACAAGCTAAGATGGAAGAGCCCAGCTTCTCCTAAGACGGCTTCCTGCATGGGGATATTCCCAGGTAGCTATAGGCAAGAGCAGGGCCAAGCTCCCTTTGCAGACAGGAGGGCAGAGTCTTCCCCACCTCCTCTGCTTTCTGTTGGTTCTGTAACCCACAGCCTGCCTTAGTTTATGGACGCCACTCTCCTGTACCCACCCATGCCGCCACGTGGTGCTCACCTGCATGTCTGTTTCCAAATCTCTTATCAGAATATTCGTCTATGGCTTAGAGCTTAACGAGGACTGTAGAGACAATAGAGAACTGCTTTGCTGCAAATAAGGGCCTGCCCACGTATGGGAGGAGGGCTTAAAGCTGTCTTCTAAGCTCCTGCTCTACCGGAGGGATGGATGGCCAGACCTTATGAGAAGCAACGGGAGGACCTGAAATACCCACCTGGATTTCCTAAAGTAAAAGGGGAATCCCAGGAATATCTGCACTCGCTCCAAGTGGCTTCGTGACTTTCCTGGTTAATAGCTACTATATGCGCCAAGACATGGTAAAGCAGATTCACTATGAGTCAAAGGGAACCATGGGCATCAGGGCACCAAAAGTCTCTGATCTGCTGAGGTATCACTCTATGGTCAGTTGAGAGCAGTCCTGGTGCTGTTTCTGGGCCACAGAGAGACTCTGTCTAAGTCCCTCTTCTGAGAGTGTCTGGCTTCTTACCTAAAAGATAGCATGCCATATAGTGGAATAAAGTGAGAGCATGCATTACAAATAGCAGTTCTCAACCCATGGGTCATGACCCCTTTGGGGGTCACCTAAGACCACTGGAAAACAAAGATACTTACAGTACAATTCATAGCAGTGGCAAAGTTACAGTCATGAAATAACAACGAAGATAATTTTATGGTTAGGAAGCATCGCCACAAGATGAGGGACTGTATTAAAGGGTTGCAGCAGTAGGAAGGCCATGCACTACCATTTTACAAAGTGAGAATCTGCTCCACTTGCCGCTCCCATCAGAGGACGAGCATATGCTGGAGAGAGAGAGACAGAGTCCACCTGCCAGGTCTGCACTCCTGGTGGGCATCCAGAGGCTGGAAGGCAGGCTAGTGATCCATCCAAGATTGGAGTGTGTGTGGGTGGGTAGGGGGGATAGGGGGATGGGGGTGGGTGGGGAAGGTGGGGGGGGATGTGTCTATGGAGAGGAATGCATGGGTCACACATGCCACCTCTAGCCACAGAAACTGGTCCCTCTGTGGTTCTCCATGACATCACCCCTGTTTGAGCCTTGGGTGCTGGAGTCTTGGGTCCCCCCACACATGATCTTTCTGCTCCACTGTGCCACCGGCTGCTTTTCTCTCACCTTTCCAGGCTGGCCCAAACCTTCCCCGTAGGACCCAGTTCTTTCGATCTCTGTCTTGAGGGCCTCCCTTCCTCATTCACAGGGCTGCTTTTGCCTTGGGAAGTTTCCAGAGAGTCCACGCAGGCCTGTCCTCTAAGTAGAACAGGGCCTCTAACTCCCTGTGGTACCTCAGAGACTGGGGTGAAAGGCTCCGCATACTAGGAATAGCTTCAAGCTGCCCCTTCACCTTGTCCATGGAGGATGCAGGCTCTCCCATGATGCCAGCATCACATGATGTTACTCAGTATGCAGACCCTGAGCTCTAGACTGTGGTCACTGTTAAGTCTCTGGGGTGAAATGTCTGGTACTTTTCTTCTCCCCGGCTTGGCCTGCTCCCCTCCCAGCCTCGGTTCTTTGAGTAGAACAGGCAGGCGATAGCCCTGGCATTTGACTCCCCTTCCCAGAATCCTGTGCCTGCTTCTGGCAGGAAATTATCTCCTCCTCCTGCCTCCCAGTGCCTGAAGCACCGATGCTTCAATTCCAAGTGGGCTCAGCAGGTTGTCTTTGCCTATCATATGTGACAACAGTAACTAAAGATCATGAAGTTGAGAGTAAGTGAGCAGGGGACGTGGGAGGAGTTGGATGGGAAAGCGTGGGTGGGGATTATGTAAATACAGTACTCATCTATGAAATTCTCCAACTGACGATCACTGGAAACATGAGAACCAAGCGGCCATAACAGACAACCCTTAGCAGCACATTTTGTTTCCTCTTTTGGTGAAGGTAATTTCAGACCCACAGTAGGTCGGTTTGACCCAGCTCCCATTCTAAATAAAACAGGGCAAGCTCTGACACAGCCTCTGCCCATTTGGCAGGCAAATGCCACTTGCCCAGGACTGACGTCAGCAGGCCATTGTCAGCGTAATACTGTGTTACAGAGCAGCGAATTTCAACAGCTACAGACTGAGTCAAAGTTGCTTCTTAGACTAAGGCGTGGGTGTGGCAGCTATGGCTGCATTGTCCCGAATGCCTAGAATACAGAGACATCTCAGAAAGCATGCTGTCACAAACTCATTCTAGGCCAAGTCCATTAAAATCAAGTTAAGCCGTTAAGTCCAAAACTGGTGCTGTGTATGCTCGCTCTCTCCTAACCCTGATCTCCTTTCTCCTGCATCCTGGGGTGGGCTGTCAGATGGGAAGTTCCAGGGATTTGGACAGACTCTTTAACAGGTGTGAGTCATCCTTCCCAGAAAGATGCCTTTGCCTTTTCACTCTCTTCCCAGGGAAGCAACTGCTCCAAGGTCAGAAAAAGGCAAACAGGAAGTGCATGGCTATCTAGAGAGTGTCTTAGTCTGGGTCATTGCTGTGAAGAGACACCATGACCGAGGCTACTCTTATAAAGGACATTTCACTGGGGCTGGCTTACAGTTTCAGAGGCTTAGTCTATTATCATTGTGGCAGGAAGCATGGCGGCCTGCACCACGGAGCTGGAGAAGGAGCCGAGAGTTCTACATCTTAACCCAAAGGCAGCCAGGAGGAAACTGGATATGTTTCACACTAGGCATAACTTGAGCATTTAAAACCTCAGAGCCCCGCCTCCACGTGACACACTTCCTCTAACGAGGCCACTTCGCCTCCAATAAGGCCACAGCTCCTAACAGTACTACTCCCTAGGGTCAGTCCATTCAAACACCTGAATCTATGGGGCCCAGTACCTATTCAAAGCACCACAGGGAGGTACATGATTTCTGTGGCTTATCTGTGTTGGTCATCTGTGGCTTTGTCTAACTGGCTCTTGACTGGCCGTCACTGGATGGTACCCTGGAACTGCCTGTGAATTCCAGTCTGCTCGGATATATTATCAGAGAACCTGATGGCTCCAGGCTCTGGGAACATTGCATCGTGGCCTAGTGGGTGCAAGGGTGGGCATAGGCATGCAGAGCTCTCCAAAGGAGGGTGCAGAAAGCAAAGTCCAAGAAAAGGGAGTAACACACACACACACACACACACACACCTCGCCAAGAAATAGGAGAGAAAAAGATTTACTATCTGCGCAGGTAAATTATGTGAAAGCAATACCTTCCTTGAACAAAGGAAGCCTGATGAATATTCATCTAGCCCACAACTTCAGCCGCAGAAGCATTGCTGAGCATGCGCATATAGGAGTACTTTTTCTGAGCATGCGCATACTGGTGTACTTTTCTGAGCATGCTCAGTCCAAAGTCACAGTTTAAAGGTAAGAGGGCTGGCATGCTTACTTATCACAAGGTCCTGGAGCTCGTGTGCAGGTTAAGGTGGTGACATGAACTCTGGGGTGAGGTCTGTTCACATGCATCATGAAGATGGCGAACAGGAGTGCCTGTGTACCTGGTGTATGGTTTTTGTTTTTTGTTTTTTGTTTTTTTGCCAATTTAACACAAGCTAGATTCATCTACAAAGAGGAACCGCAGCTGAGAAATGCCTGTCAGGCCTATGGGTCAATTTGTGAGGCGTTTCCTTGATTAATGATTGCTATGGGAGGGCCCAGCCCACTGTGGGTGGTGCTACCCCTAGGCCGGTGTTGAGCTAGTAATATAAGAGAGCTAGCGTAAGCAAGTCAGGAAAGCGCCCCGTGCTTCAGTGGGAGTTTCTGCCTCAGCTCCCTCCTTGAAGGACTGGAGCCCCGTCCTCCCTGAGTTGGTTGTGGCCAGTGTTTTTATCACAGCAGCAGAGAAGCAAGCCATAACACTCAGCCTTCTCCAAAAACGCGTTAGCCGAAAAGGAAATGTAACTAGACTTCTAAAGGAAGAGCTGTGGCCCCTGCAGCCCCGACCCACAGCCCTCCCCAGTATCTGATTAAAGAGACAGCGGTGGTAAAAAGCAGAGAGGCGATTCGTGGGTGTGTTGGGAAGAGGAGCTAACAAAAGAGCACAAGGACTCAGTTCATCTTTAGTTAGCGACATGAACTTTAAGTTCGAATAGAGGAAGGATGGGGGTGCGGTGGGGAAGCCATGCTGGTCAAATGTTCGTGGTCTCATGCCTCGAGCTGCTGGATGGTGCCAAGAGGAGATGCTACTGTCATCCGTGGGGGGAAACAATCTGGCTTCTACAAGGAATTACTTCTGCTCAAGGATGCGTCCTGGCTGGTGTCTGGGAGTGCTCTGCCTTGAGAGGCTCTGCCTCTCTGGATTGCAAGGTGACTGCCGGCTTAGAATGATTTGGTCTTGTGCCGTCAGCTGGCTTGTTGTTAACAAGTCTCTTTCTTCCTTTTTTTTTTTTCCCCCTTCCCCCAGATTTATGGTCTTCATCTGGTGGAAGAGAATTGAACTTCTCACAGTGACATTGTGGAGCCGTATTAATCCATTTCCCCTGGTGCTGTCTCCAGGCAGACAGATGGACCCAAAGTTAATCTTTATTCAACATTAGGTAAGTCTTGATAAGTCTTGAAGTCAAAGCCCAGCAGGGTAGCACATGTCTTTAATCCCAGCATTCAGTGGGCAGAGGCGGGTAGATCACTGTGGGTTTGAGGTGGGCCCAGTCTATATCACAAGTCCCAGAGCAGCCGGGGCCACCTACTGAGAGCCTGTCTCAAAAACAAAGTCTAGAGTAACCTTCCTTGCTGTGCCTCCTGTGGGCTCTCATCACCTGTGAGGCAACAGTGACAGCGGCAGCCAGGCCAGCATTTCCGGGGCGGGGGGGGGGGGGGGGCGGGGAGGAGGCAGCCATGGAACCACTAAGTCCTCTTTCCTGCCTTTGTGAAGAGTGAGTAGTTAACAGTCCTTGACCCTCATCCCTCCGCAGCCCCTCCTCATAAATTTCCACATGGAGACTTCCCTGCTTGGTGCAGGCTGACAGGTGTCCCGTGCTGTGCTCCAGAGGATGCTGCAGGCCCAGCCTCTCCCCTGGAGGTCCCTTCCTCGGCTGGCTAGAGAGCCCAGCATGAGAGGCTTTCAGGAACCTGCTATTTCCAGGACCACCACTATTGTCCCAGGGACCTCAGCAAAGCAATAACTACTGCCGTAACAGCACTGAAGGACATCTCAAAAGTGTCTCGCCAAGGACGCACTTCACAGATATGAAGAGAAGTGCACATGGCCTTAACCTCACTTTGTTGTTTCAGTGATAAACATGGTCTCGCTCAAGAGTGCTGAGCACTGTACTGATACTGTCTTTGATAAATCCGCATCAAACCCAGTCATCCCAGGACAAAGGTGGAAAAGGCACGGAGCTAGGACAGGAGACATCCTGTTTGGCCATAAACAGATAAGCACAAATATAAACTTCCATGTTCTCTCAGAGGCCATCTGTTGGTCCCGTAGTCCTGCAAAAGTGCTCATTCGTTTTCAGAACACACATAATTCCGCCTATAAAATGGGACTTATTTGGAAGGATGTGTTATTGCTCATCTCCCGAGGTTTTTTTTTTTTGTTTGTTTGTTTTTTTTTTTTTTTGTTATTCACACAGTAAAAGCTGGTAAACGGGGATTTTCTCTTCCTAAATCGGAATTATGACGCCATTATGCTCAAGTGAAGCCTGCACCCCAGATAAAATTGCCCGCTCGCTACAGCGCCACCTGCTGCCAGATCTGGGAATATACCACCTATCCAGAAGCTTGGTTGAAAAAGTAGAAAATAGAAAGAATGGACGAAGGTGAGATGATTGACTCAGCTGGGAAAGGCCCTGGCTAAAGGAGCCAGGCAATCTGGGTTTGATCCCTGGAACCTGGTGCATGGAAAGAAGTTGACCTCAAACCTCCATGTGTGGACTGTCCCATATCCACCCCCACACACCTTTTTTTTTTTTTTTAAAGAAGCAAGGCAGGTGCTCTGAATTCTGTTTAACATCAACATTCGTTTCCTTGGAAAGGCCTTCAGTAGAGCACAGACCACACCGTGCTCAGCCTGGAGGTCCTGTAAGAGTGTTTCTCCCATGAAGAGGAGAGCTGATATTTCCCCCTCTAAACGTCAACAGGGCTCCGGGAGCAGCTGCGGCTGCTCAGGGCCAGGCGACACACGAAGAGCACAAATATGAGCGCTGTCGCTCCTTTCTACCTCGAGCCATCCTTGGACTGCCCCAGCTACACTCAGTGGCTCTAACCTGTAAGTCCAACTCTAAGGATTGGCGACAGCTGTCAAGAGAGCCAATGCCACTGCGTAATGGGAAGTGCAGGCACCAAAGGGCGGAGTCAGGGCGGGATGTTGGGGCTACAGCCCTAAGGCCCCTGCCCGGGAGGGTGTGTCTGCCCGCCACAGCCTCTCCTTGCTCCCTTCGGTCTCTCTTCACGGCCCTGGCAAGACTGTGGGCTTCCACCTTGTCCAGCCGCCAATCATCAGGACCTTGGGATTTCCTCAGCTGTCCTTTCACTAGATGGCTACACCCAAGCACCGTGACCACGGAACAAATCACAAGATCCCTAAAAGTGGGTTGCCTCCAGCTTTCTCTGAGTCCAGAAGGCTGCTCGAATCACGCTTAAATGGCTGATCAATCAGTTCCTTCAGCAGTCTACCCTCAAGAAATGAGCTGTCCCCTGCTTCCCACCTCATCTTGTGCTTCAGGTGTCTGAGCTCAGACACTGCTTCCTGGACGGCCAAAGCTCTGGGGCCCAGGTTACCCATGAGCCATGTCGACGACGCAGTTTATCTCATTCACAGTAAGAGGCTGAGTCCTTAGCAAGAAGGCTTTGCACACACGGGTGACATCACAAGACACAAGGCACATTTCGCACATGTTTGCCCCTGTTAATCAGGTTGTTTCCACACAGACTGTGCTACGAGGAAAGGCTTTTGAGGCCACTGGTCCCTGGAGTTGCTTTTGCTGGGGTGGGGGGAGGGTGTATTTCTCATAGAAAAAAAAGCTGGAAGCTCAGGGACTGAGTTCTCTCCTTCTACCACGTGAATTCCGGGGGGGGGGGGTCAAACTCAGGTTGTCAGGCTGGGTAGCAAGTGAATATTTCTATCCACTGTACCATCCCTCCAGCCCTGAAGTGCAGTTTCAGGGAACTTTCTTCTCATGATGAGAACTTCCTCCTGGGGGTGGGGGGAGGGGTAGAAGTAAATTCTATTCACCAGATGTAATTGTTGTCTCTGAGACTTACTGTTGATTAAGCTCACCCTTTCTAGCTCTTTCTGAACTCTGGCTGGCTGGTTCAACTCAGCTGTTCCAGCTCAAACACCTCTTCAAACTTGACTGATTTAAGCCGGCTTCTCTTAGCTTGTAACTGAGTTGCTCTGCTTAGCCTCAGACTAACTCTAGCCATCTGTTCTAACCTGGCTCCGTGTTGTGCTCTGTTCTGTTTTTTTGTTTGTTTGTTTGTTTTTTGGTTTTTCGAGACAGGGTCTCTCTGTGTAGCCTTGGCCATCCTGAACTCACTTTGTAGACCAGGCTGGCCTCGAACTCACAGCGATCCGCCTGCCTCTGCCTCCCGAGTGCTGGGATTAAAGGTGTGCGCCACCACGCCCGGCTTGCTCTGTTCTGTTTTCACCTGTGTCTGGCTCATTCTCTCTGCAGCCTGTCTCTTTAAGTCTGTCCCGGTAAAACTGGCTCTCAGCTCCACAAACTGAACTGTCACCAATGAACTGCCAAACTCCACTCCATTGCACGGCCCCTCCACTGTCCCAACTCACAGAGCCCAGATGACTTACTGAGCCAACTCAACAGCTCCCTAACTCACCGCCTCCCCTGTGCTCCCTTAAGTAGACTCTCCTGGCTGTTCTCATGAGAGCTGGGCATATCCGATTCTGTCAAATCTTTCTCAGATTTGTCACTTTGCCTGTCCCTCTGTTAGATGTCATTTTCAAACATGGGTGCTTCCATCTACAAACTAACTTTACCTTCATTATTTGGGATTAAAGGTGTCTTTAGACATAAGGGCATGTCTACAATCCAGCTGGATCGCGCAGACCTAGAAGGTCTTTGGTTATGATGCCTTGCCAGAGCAGCCATGTTGCTGGATTAAAATCCCTCTGCACTGGGGAATATAAGCCCCTGTGTCCTACGTCTCACACTGATAAATTGAGTACATAAAATGGCAAAATGTGAGGAGCTTGGGAGATGCTCAGAGGATAAAGCATTCACTACGCAAGCTGAGGACCTGGGTGGAGGTCTCCAGCACCCACACACAAACTAGGCATTGCAGCACACACTGCAATCCCAGCACCGGGAGGCAGATCCTGAAGACTGGCTGCCCCGTCTGCCCAGTCATGAACGTTAGATTCAGCGAGAGACCCTGTCCTAAAAAATAAGGCGAAGCCAGGTGAGATGGCTTAGTGGTTAAAGACGCTTGCTGTGGAACTGACTTATTTTCGTAGAAGGAAGGACTCTCTTCTGTCTGTCTGGACGCATCAACTGTCAATAAAAAGCGAACGGCCTGTTAGTGGAGGCAGGAAATGAGGAGGTGGGAGTCAGGGATTTGGGCCTATGGTGATGCTGCGCAGAGTGCACCAGCCGCATAGCAGAACGTAGAATAGAATGAGCAGAGCCAGGCGTGGTGGCGCACGCCTTTAATCCCAGCACTCGGGAGGCAGAGGCAGGCAGAGCGCTGTGTGTTCGAGGCCAGCCTGGTCTACAAAGTGAGTCCAGGACAGCCAAGGCTGACACAGAGAGACCCTGTCTTGAAAAACCAAAATAAATAAATACATAAATAAAAATAAGAGTAAGTGGGGTATTAGTGTGAGCAAGTCAGAGAGTATGCCCACCTGTGTTGACCGAGGCATCTGCAAATCTATTTAAGCCTCAGAGTCATTATTTTGGGAACTGGGGTGCAGGAGGAAATCATGGATTTACAGATTTTTGTCCTTAAATCCCCACATGGTAGAACCAACTCTTGTGGGTTGTCCTCTGAACCCCACATGTAAGCCCAGACACTCTGGGGGGGAGGCGGCGTGTGCATGTGGTATGTGTGACTGTGACTGACACACACACATATATATATACACACCCAATGAACCTACACACACAACATATATATATACACATACATATATACACATATGCACACATTCATGCACACATACACATATACATGCACACACACACATGTACACACATACACACACACAGCAAAACTGGACAGTCAGAAGTAACAGCCAAAGAAGTGAGGCCTGTGAGAAAAAGTCAGCCACTTTACGTTTGTGAGGAAACAAGCTGGTGATGAGGCAATGATGAATGTCCACCAGGGGGCACCATGGAGAAACCACAGAGCTGGTCACCACCTCTTCTGGAAAGTCAGAATCTTAGGCTTCTGATCCAATGGCTCTGTGTGCTGAAATGACAATTCTTGCAGTAGGACTGTGCTAAGACTTGCGGTGAGTCCAAGCCAATTTTTTTTTTCCTTTTTCCAGAGTTAAAAATAACACAGATTACAGTAGTGTCTTGTGTGTGGTCCCCTCATTGGTTTTTGTAGACTGCGGACAGAACAGGCTGGGTGGGCACCAAGGGGAGGCCAGCTATGCTTCACCCAGGGAGTTCCTCCTTTTGGGACTCTCTTGGTGGCTGACTAAGCAAAGGTTTCAGAGAGTCCCAAGCCCAGACACAGCACACTTTTCCAGGGTTGGTGGTTGTCCCTCATAATTGGGAGGGAAGAAACCTCACAGTGCTACAGTGCTGAGCCCTCGGCTTTCCACTGTGCACACTTCTCTGGAGTCCGAGTCCATGCTATCTTTCAGTATGTCTTGAACCTTCACTGTGAACTCGTGTTGTGTTTGGAAGACCTGACAGAAACAGTTTCTGCGAAGCTGAGATCATAATGGATCTAACTTCCAAGTAAAAGCAAGGCTTTGGAAAAGCTTGGAAAGCAAACAGACTAAAACCGTTATGGCTTTAGTTCCAAGATTCGGAGTCCAGGCCAGTGAGATGGCTCAGCTGCTAAGGCCACTTGCCACCAAGACTGATGACTGACTTTGACTTTTGGACCATGTGGAAGGAGAAATGAGAGCTCCAAGTTGTTCTCTCGCCTCTGTGTGCATGCTGTGGGATATGTGTGAGTGCAGTGCATACATACACAGACACACACACAGACACAAACACACACACACACACACACACACACACACACACACCAAGCAGAGCCAAAAGGATAGAACACCTTTCTCCAAGCAAGGCTTTCTGGTGTAAAGAAAAGCTCACACATTGCGTTGGAGGTCAGCTATGCTCTTCCCAGGTCCCTAGGACAAAGGCTGCTTAGCCAAGGCGGGCATGGGAGAGCAGCAGCGTCTTATTCTATGGTGTCCCCTGCAGGATATTAAAGTGCTGTATAAATATTAACTCTCTCATTCCTCCTCATCGCTCTGTGTGAGACAAAGGCATGAGAGATGACAGGTCAGTTGTCTCCTCCTCCAGGCTAATAGCACAGGCCCAGGCCGCCCTTCCCAGCCAGTCACTTCCGCTGCGCTCAGCACTCCATTCTTCAGAGATGTCATGGCGGTTGCGAGTCACCCCTGTCCTCCTGCTCTTCCCCGCTCCATTACTGGAATGCGCCTGTGCCTTCCCACTTCCTCCCTGTTCTACATAGTCATCCAGCAAAACGGGAAAATGCAGATGCATAAAAATGAAGGTAAGCTGCTCACTTTAAATAATAATATGCTGGGGCTAGAAAGATGGCTCAGCAGTCAAGAGCACTTACTGCTCCTGCAGAGGACCCAGGTTCAATGCCAGCACCCACACGGTGTCTCACAACCATCCACAACCCCAGTTTCAGGGAATCCAACGTGCATACACATGATATACATGCATGCAGGCAGGTAAAGATGTAGACACAAAGTAAAATACATAAATCTTTAACTTTGTGAAAGATAATAACATGCTAATAATTGCCATGGACATGTGGAGTTTGTCCACTCTGAGGCTGCATGTGTGTGTGTGTGTGCACGCATGCATGTGCAAGCACACTTATTTATATGCACTGTGCGTTCCAGTACCGTGGAGTCCAGAAGAGGGTGTCTGATCCCAAGGAGTTAAGTTAGACCTGGCTGTGAGCCACCTGATGGAGGCGACTGGGACCTGAACTCCAGTCCTCTGCAATGCAGAGTACACTCTGAAGAGCACTCTGTCTCTCTAGCCCTATTTTTCTGGATACATGGGTCTGTGTGTTTTTAATTTTCTTTTATGCTGCTTCATGCTTACTTTAATGTGTTATATATAGATATTTAAATATAGCATAGGTAAGTATTTTAAGAGCCAAAGATTACTGTGGTGCATGCATGTGCCACAGTGACATTAATAAAGCCCCTCCGTGTGCGGACACTGAGGCCACTCTAACGTCTGTGCTTCCTGATCAGGCAGGCTCTCTCCAGCCAGCCCTAGGGCCTGTGTATAGAAAGGGCTTCTTATTGCTCTCTTTTCTTTGCAAAAACAGTGTTATATCCTGCAACCTGCTTCTCTTATTTGAGAGAGAGAGAGAGAGAGAGAGAGAGAGAGAGAGAGAGAGAGAGAGAGAGTGTTTTCCGAGAGAGCTCTCTTCACAGCTTTACAATGCCTGAGGTATAAGTGCCCCTGTCTCTGGTCGCCATTTGAGAGCACTGGCCTTGCCACACAGGAGGCTCTGTGTTTGCTTGCTTGCCCCATGTGCACTCACACAGAGTAAGGGCTAAGTGTCCTTGCTGGGTTAAACTATTTGTTCTGTTGATGGACTCGCAGACACTCCATGGAGGCTCCACCTTGATGTGGAGGGATTCCCAGCAGTCTCATCCACTCCACTCCCAAATGCCCCAGCTGGAGACACAGCCACACAGACCCTGGTATGTAGACACACAACCACACAACCAATGCTCAGAAAGCAACAGGACTTGCCCAGGGTTGTCGTACGGCTGAGTCTTCGTCAGGCACACAGGGCTCTTGACGCTTGACTGCAGTTTGTCCAGAGCAAAGAGCCTGTTGTTGAGGATGGGAACCTGAGAAAATGAAAAGGATAGGCTGTGGCCACACACACAGAAAACCAATTTAAACCTCAGGGTCGCTGGGCGTGGTGGCGCACGCCTTTAATCCCAGCACTCGGGAGGCAGAGGCAGGCGGATCACTGTGAGTTCGAGGCCAGCCTGGTCTATAAAGTGAGTCCAGGATGGCCAAGGCTACACAGAGAAACCCTGTCTCAAAAAGCCAAAAACAAAAAAACAAAAAAACAAAAAACAAAAAAACCCAAAAAAACAACCTCAGGGTCGCCGGGTGTGGTGGCATACGCCTTTAATCCCAGCACTCGAGAGGCAAGAGGCAGGTGGATCCCTGAGTTCAAGGCCAGCCTGGTCTACAAAGTGAGTCTAGGACAGCCAGATATGCACACAGAGAAACCCTGTCTCAAGTAAATAAATAAAAATAAAACTCAGGGTCTTAAGTGACAGCTATGTATGGGTTTGGAGTTCATGGGCCTGGCTGCCTCTGGGGAAGGGTCATCAGCTCTGAGCAGGGTCCCTCACACACATGTGGCTAGCCTTAGCCTTGTGTATTCCTAACCCTGAAGTCCATGAGGACAGGGCGAACATGGATGGTCTCACTACCCAGAGTCCCAGCCATAGGCACCGTCACTCCCACTGTACTCCACAGCAGCACCTACATTAGAGTTTGTAGCAAAGATTCAAGCCAGCCAGATGCCCAGGTGTGCCTTGTCTCCTGGTGCGAGGACCCAAGAGGCAGTGGGCCCTGGGGCTGTGCTTGTACGACCCATGGCCGAGGGGCTGAGTTGTTCACTTTTCTAAGCAGTCACTTTTGTATCATGTTTATGTACTTATTTGGGATCTCTATAAAAGAGACCCCAGACTAGTCTTTTTCTACGTGCCCAAAGCACATTTTGGCCACCACCAGGCTTTCTCCTTCTCATTTTATTTATTGTGTGCATCCATAGAACATGTGTGGAAGTCAGAGAACAAATTGTGGGAGTTGGTTGTTTCTTTCCACCATGTGGGTCCCAGGGATTGAACTCAGGCTGTCAGACTTGGTGGCCAGCGCCTTTATCAGCTGATCCGCAGCTCCCTTCCCCTTTCTCCATTTTTAAAAATAGAAATTTTTTTTTCAGCTAAGAAATGTTAATTACTATGGGCCTTCCCCCTTCCCCTATGTTAGCATTATTTTTGTTTTAAATACACAGTATAGAATTTAACTCTTCTACTTTACTGTGCAGCTGAGAACATTATTAAAGACTTTTTCCCTTTTTCTTTCAGCACATCTGTAATTTTCCATCTCCGTCTAATTTTCCATGCCAGGCAGTAAGTAAAGTTAAATGCAGGACACTTCCTTTCAATATTTCCACAGAAGCCGGTGTGTAGAGATGAGGTGAGAGGCTTCTGGTCTCTGGTTTACTGGGACTCAGGTACCCAATACATGGACAGTGTGGACAGCCTTGAGTGGTATCCAGGATGGGCACAGCATAACTTCTATTATCTAGAAGCCTGTGGCTTCAGCCACATGTGAATGAATTTGTTGTGTGGGTGATGGAATGCGGGGCAATGTGAGGAGGGGACAGAGCCTGTGGGCATTCTGCTTGCTCTGTGGGGAGACTGCAGCTTAGTGTGGAAAAACCCCTTGGGGAACACGAGAAGCTGGTCAGTTCAGATGGACAGTCCTCACTCAAGACTTTGGGCTCAAACCTGCACATCCTCAGCAGTGACAAGCCTCGCAGCTGCCCTGGGCAATCAGGCACTTTCCAGGCAGAACCCACGTAGGCTGTGCCAGTGAGAGCCACCGGAACTAGCATGAAAAGACATGCCTCCTTCCGCTAAGATCCCTTAGCCATCCTTCCAAGGAATTCCTGAGCAGGGAGAGGGGGAGAAACAGAAAATTAGGAAATGTGGAAATCTTGCGTTTACCTGGAGGTGGAAGGAGGTCAGTGACTTGTTTCCATAGCAACTGTTACTGAAACAAGACAAACGGGCCCAAACTGATGAGCCTCTGGCTTATTAGATCACTTCAGGCTGGTGACTACAAAACACAGGACCTGCTTTCTTCAAAATAATTAAGCTTGGCACACCTGAAGCAAGTTGATTTTGTTTTGAATAATATAATTAAGAGAACCCAAACTCCAAACCAGCTTGTGAGTTCAAGTGTAATCTGTGTTTTATGTGTGGGATCGTGTTCTGGATGTTTGCAGTGTGTGTGCCTGTGTGTGTGTGCGTCTGTGTTGTGTGTGTGGTATGTGTGTGTATCTGTGTGTCTGTCTCTGTGTTGTGTGTGGTGTGTCTGTGTGTGTGTTGTGTGTCTATGTGTGAGTCTGTGTTATGTGTGTGTGTCTGTGGTATGTGTTGTGTGTGTGGTGTGTCTGTGTGTGTGTCTGTCTCTATGTTTGTGTTGTGTGTGTGTGTGTGGTGTGTATGTGTGTGTGCTGTGTGTATATGTGTGTCTGTGTTGTTGTGTGTCTGTGTGTGGTGTGTCTGTGTGTGTCTGTGTGGTGTGTGTCTGTGTGTGTGCTGTGTGTCTGTGTTTGTGTGTGTGCTGTGTGTCTGTCTGTCTGTGTTGTATGTGTGTCTGTGTGTATGGTGTGTGTGGGGTGTGTGTGTGTGTGTGTGTGTGTGTGTGTGTGTGTGTGTGTGTGGTGGGGACATGCCTTAGGCCAGGGCAGGGGTTGCTCTGATGAAGCAACATGACCCAAAGCAACTTGGGGAAGAAAGGGTTTGTTTGCTCGCACTTCCACGGCACAGCTCATCACTGAGGGAAGTCAGTGTTGTGATATGGAACTGCAGGCTGAGCACAGGTGTGGTACAAGAACATCTATTGTGGGAAAGGCGAGACAGAGACAGACAGACAGTTCACCCTCTACGGTAGATGTACTTCAAGTTCTGTACTTCAAGTTCTGTAACACCCGGCTCTGTCTTTAGGAGCCATCTCCCCAAAGCACGAGAGGCCACTGCAGTGCCCAGGTCCTCCCAGACTAGAACTATCCCTATCAGTCTCCCTGCTGACAGGAAACATGTGAGGGCCTCTAAAGTGAGGATCGTCTTTTAAACCCAGAGTGTACAAACCCTTCCACCATCAGCACTCCTGTCCCCTGGTCCACTGCCGTTGGACGCAGACCCACGACCTCTCCACTACTGCCTGGGAGCTGCAGGGAGGACACAGGGGGAGAGTGGGAGCTGGCGCCCTCTGTCGTGCCACAGCAGAGACACTCAGGGCAGAGGTGGACACCCAACGGGGCTTCTCTACAAGCAAGAGTTGGGAGTTTCTGCTCTGTAAAAAAACCGTTGTGTTTCACCCACCGTGCTGGCACACAGCAGATCAAGACAATGACCTTGACCCTGCTGAGGGCTGGCCAGGCTTGTCTGTTGCTTGGGGTCCCACTGCAAGCATGCATTTTATAGTTCCAGCCATAGAAACGGAGCAGGCTTCTCAGCACACTCACTGCCCCCTCCCCGCCTTCCCCTCCTTGACGTAAGCCTCTTCCTTCCTGCCTGCCCAAAGCGCCCTCTAGCAGAAGAGTTCACCTGCCACAGCTCAGCAGCGAGCCATGGCTACTCCCTTAAGGAGTAAAGTGTCAAAATTATTTGGATTTTTATTATGGAAGGTTCTCCTCTTCTTCCTGAGTATTCAGTACAGATCATCACTACTTGTGCGTGCCTGGGCTCCTTTTCTTGCACACTTTGCTCTCAGCATAGATCACAAGAGCCCCAGGTTGCATTGTGACCGTAGGGTGAGATTCCCTCACTGTGTCCTCTGATTTGGTTTGTCCACCACCTTCAGCGTCTCCTCACTTGTTGGGACCATGACATGCTGCCATGTCAGGCTGTGGGTTTCTTTGCCAAATGCTGGAATCAGCGGTGTGTCAGGGACTCAGCTTCCTGCCGTGGGGCAAGGACTAGGCAGAGACAAGGTTGGGTATGGGTCCACGCTCACCGGAGCCCAGGTTTTTGTTTGTTTTCTTCTTCTTCTTCTTCTTTCTTCTTCTTCTTCTTCTTCTTCTTCTTTCTTCTTCTTCTTCTTCTTCTTCTTCTTCTTCTTCTTCTTCTTCTTCTTCTTCTTCTTCTTCTTCTTCTTCTTCTTTTGTTTATTTTTTTATTAATTTATTCTTGTTACATCTCAATTTTGTTTGTTTTCTGATTTGTTGTTGTTCTGTTTTTTTTTTTTCCAGACAGGATCTCATGTAACCCAGGCTAGCTTCAAATTCACTATGTAGCTTAGGCTAGTCCCAAACAGATCTTTCTGCCTCTACCTCCCAAGTACAAAATTACAGCTGGTCCCGCCTGAATTTTTTTTTTCAAGACAGGGTTTCTCTGTGTAGCCTTGGCTGTCCAGAACTCACCTTGTAGACCAGGCCTGCCTCTGCCTCCCGAGTGCTGGGGTTACAGGTGTGCGCCACCGCGCCAGCCCGCTCGCCCTTCTGAATTCTTTATTTGACGACATGCCCCCAGCAGTGCCCTCTGCACTTCCAGGTCCCACTATTACTTTCACTTACTCTTCCCTGATCTTTCTTTGCCGTGGCACTGAGTGCCTATCACTGAAGACGTGATGGGAATACCTACACTACAGTGCAAACGGTCCGTTCCAGCCTAGTGTGTGACTCCTGGCCCAAGGAAGTCTGTAAAAAAAAGCAGCTTGTGAGCCGGGCGTGGTGGCACATGCGCCTTTAATCCCAGCACTCGGGAGGCAGAGGCAGGAGGATCTCTGTGAGTTTGAGGCCAGCCTGGTCTACAAAGTGAGTCTAGGACAGCCAAGGCTACACAGAGAGACCCTGTCTTGAAAAACAAAAAACAAACAAAAAAGCAGCTCGTGAATCCAAGTGGAGAGCTAAGGTCAGAGCCACATCCACAGAGAATTACTGCTAGTTAGGGTGCCTGTGGGAGATGGGCTCCATGGCCACCCTTTCTTCCTTGGCGTGCCCCCCCCCCCCCCCCCGCCTTTATGAGACCATGGTGTCTCCAGACCTTAACCACACATCTCTATCAGATTTTAAAGGGACAGGCGCTCATTAGGATGATTTGTTGACTTTCCAGCTTGTATATGACTACTACTCTTGCACCCGCAGGCCAAGAGTGCTACTGATACACACATGCCAAAGGGTATGGAACACATAAAATGTAAGCAAAGCCTTTTTTTTTTTTGGAAAGCTTTTTTATTGCTATTATTTATTTATATATGTGTGGAGGTCAGAGGGCAGTGTAGGATATCCTGTTCTCCTCCCCCACCATGTGGACCCCAGGGCTTGAATCTGGGTTGTCAGGCTTGGCAGCAGGCATCGCTACCTGCAGACCATGTTGCCAGCCCAGCAATACTTTAGACTATTTATCTCAAAGTTGTTTTACTGTTCCTCCAGCCTTGTTGTGGAGAAAGAGTTTGCTCAGGAAAGTGCCTGCTGGGCAGGGGGCGGATCTAAGTTTTAAGTCCCCATATCCATGTAAAAAATAAACAGCCAGGCGGTGGTGGCACATCCCTTCAATCCCAGCACTCAGGAAGGCAGAGGCAGGCGGATCACTGTGAGTTCTAGGCCAGCCTGGTCTACAAAGCGAGTCCAGAACAGCCAAGGCTACACAGAGAAACCCTGTCTCAAAAAACCAAAACCCAAAAACAACCAACGAAAACAAAACTGAACAAATAGGCAGTATTGGAAGGGGCTGTGGGTGGACAGCAGGCAGTCTCCAGGGCCACTAGCTAAGCTAGTGTAACCAGTAGGTGAGCTGCAGGTAAGCTGCGCGTTCAGACCTCATCTCAAAAACAAATAAACAGATCAATCAAATTTAAAAATTAAAATAAGGTGGAGAGCAGCAAAGGCAGGCCCCCACCCTGGCTTCTCCCCTCCCCAGGTACTTGCCTGCTCCCTAGCAAAACAAGAGAAAACTTTCTAAACTACTCTGACACACAAGTGGCCTCCCCAGCCTCTGCAGGGATCCTGTACCTGACCCAAGACCTCCAGCAAGGCCCGGCCTTCAGCGGGTCTGAGGGAGACCCCTCCGCAGACACCCAGCTGGGAACACAGCACTGCAGAGGCCCTCTACAGCAAGAAGGTCATTAGAACATGCTGCCTTGCTTGATGACCCTAGCCTTTGCATTCCAGGAACAGGAGATGCTAAGCTGGGAGTGGCAGGGCCTGTCCCCACAGCGCCCCTCTGCCCCTCTCCTGCCTCTCCCCCGCGGCTGCTCACAGGATAGCGAGGAGGCTGGCGCCAGAAGAAAGATAGATCGCTGTGGTAAGGAACAGTCAGGACTTCCTAAGTCATAGGCATGGGCTGCTTTCCCCACTCCACAAGCTGGGGGAGAGAGCTGAGCAGGCTCCCTTTTAAGGCTTTATTTTTCTTTGTAAGATGGCAGAGGAAAACCAAAAAGAGGCTGAGGCTGAGAAAGGACATTTATGACGCCAGGAACCTGGGAAGACAAACAGTGGGGCCCCTTCCTGGGCCAGAACACCTGCCACAGGCCACAGGCAGTGGCCGTGGAACCAGAGGACCATTTCATTAGCAGGAGGCCCAGGGACAGCCCTGTGTGACCTGTATCGCTAGGCTGGAGTATGGATACATGGCTACCAGCACATGGCTGCAGCCCACCCCTCCGAGGAACCACCCCTCTGGGATACAGGGCGTGCATCCTATGCTGCAGACACTATCTGGAGATCCAGGGTCACTTTGCCACTAGGCCTCAGCCTCACTAGTGATATTCCCTTGCTGTAGGGACAGGTCACCCTCCTAGAGCCCCTTGTACTTTATAAGGATGCTCAGGAGAACTCTTGTGGCCCTGCTCGCTCCCTCCCTCCCTCCCTCCCTTCCCCCCAACCCCCCCCCCCCCCCCCCGTGTGTCTCTGCCGCTTGGCCTGCCTTCTATGGGGGACTAGCTAGGGAAGCCTAGAAACAGACAAAGCCTGCTGGAGCGGGAGGAGTCCCGTTACACTTACAGGTACCTAGAGGTCAAGTGGGGCATGAGGCAATTCAACAGGAGCAGGAAGTTGGAATCTAGGAAGGGTGTTATATGAAGGTCTGAAAATATTACATGGAAAACTCCAGAAGCAAATTTAGGTTCCAGATTATGTGCCACCGTTAGGAGTGAGATGACATCTCCCAGCTGGCATGGAAATCAGTTTTTGTCCAGTGCAAATACGCTGTTCCTACAACTGGCCTTGGTCAGCGGCAGCCTTGGCGTCAGACCGCTGTCAGCGCTGGTCATGTTCTGTGCCTGTGTTCCAATGACCCTTATTTTATTTAAGGATGGCAAGGTCCTGGTAGTAGATACCGGAGAAGTAAGTAGCTGGGCTGACACGAACCTAATAAATTTCCCTGTGCCAGCCGTGCAGGAAGAACATGCGGGGAGGTTTCCGACTTGAATTTGTGTGTAACTTGACCTTCAGAAAAAGGTGTAGATGTCATGAACTTGTTCCATTTAGTGGGTTAAAAGGAGACCAGCATGAAGTTGAGTGGGTAAGGAGGTAGGAGGAGCCGGGTCTGGGAGGAGCCAGGAGAGGCTACATTATATGAAATCCTCGCAAAATTAATTTAAAAAATTAAGATGCCTTTACTTTTGTGTTTATGGGTTCTTTGCCTGGATGTATGTTTGTGCACTATATTTATGCCGAGCCTACAGAGGCTAGAAGAGGTCATCAGATCCTCCGGAACTGTAGTTACAGATAGTTGTGAGTCGCCATGTAGGTGCTGGGAATCGAACTCCAGTCCTCTAGGAGAGCAGCAGTGCTCTTAACCTCTGAGCCATCTCTCCAACCCCTAATACATTTTTTAATAAAAAGAATTGGTTCAAACAACAGAACTTTTCCTCCAACTGGGTTTTGTCTATACAGCTCTGAGGGGGGAGACGCTACTTTCCCACATCCTAGGGCACACAGGACGTTCTGGGTACTGAGCTAGAAATCATCATGTATTGGGCAGAAACCGAGCCAGGCCACATTAGTGATGCCCTTTTGCAGCCTGGGTTACAGACACTCGGGTCTGCATCCTGAGTCGCTATGCTGAGTCACGTGACTTCAACTAAATGGCGCAGTGTTCAGAACTGCAGCTTGCTCATCAATGTGTAAGGAAGCTGTAGAGTCTGTGTAGACTTCTGCCCTGGCATTAGGCACAGTTTCCTTCCAGAGTGCTGGGCTCCTGTGACTTAGGCACTACTGCCACATAGTGGTTGTATTTCGAATTACAACTTCAGGACTAACGAACCTCTCCCTCCAGCCCTTCCCTTCTTTTCCTGCCTGAATAAGGAAGAAGTGCATGCAGCAGTGTGTGTGGGTGGTGGTAGGGTGTGGAGGGGTGTATGTGGGAGTGTCAGAAGACAGTTTTTAGGGCTCAGTTCTCACTTTCCTCCTGTTTGGTCCCTGCTGCTGCTGTCTTATACTCCAAGTCCGCTGGGCCGTGAGCTTCGGGCCAGTTCTCCTGGCTCCCTTTGTCTCACCACTGGACTGCAGAAGTGTGCTACCACACCCAGCGTTTTCACAGCTTCTAGAATTTGAACCTGTTGCATCACCTCAGCTTCCCAGGGCATTTTTATCTTATAAAACAAAGAAATGAAATCGACTCCAAAAGTTTAACCATGAGCAGAGTTTGGGGGGTGGGTCTCTATAGTTACTCCTCTCAAATGCTTGAGATTCTTGGAATATTGCATCCTCTTAAAAGTGCCACTAGGACCCATGGGGCACGCCTTTAATCTGAGCACTCAGGAAGGCAGGGGCAGGCAGATCTCTGAGTTGGAGGCTAGCCTGGTCTACAAAGTGAGTCCAGTACATCCAGGACTACACAGAGAAAGCCTGTCTCGAAAAATAATAATAAGTATTAAAAAATAAATAAATAAAAAAGAATGGAAAGAGCCATATGTGCCAAAGACAACAAACAGTTCAACTGCATGTGCCACCTACTTCCTGGGACTTTTGCCCTGTTCTTTTTCTCCATTTGGGCATCTAGGTATTTTTTGAGGGTTCAGAGAACAGGGCTCCTGAGTGGAAGCAGCACGTTCTCCAGGCCCTTCATCATTCATCCAAACAAAAGCATTTTATCCAGTCCTGCGTCAATAGCCTTGTGAGGCAGGTGGGCTGATTGGCTCCACACACGGGCCACAGACTCCTGCCTCTGGAGGAAACATTGTTGTGACTTCTACTCGGTTGAGCAGTAAACTCACCTCAGCTCACAGCTCACAGCCTTGTGATGGTTTGAATGAGAGCGGCTCCGTTGCCGCCACAAAACACCGTGACCAAAAAGCAAGCTGGGGAGGAAAGGGTTTATTCAGCTTACATTTCTAGATCATAGTCCATCGCTGGTGGAAGTCAGGACGAACCTAAACAAGGCTAGGACCTAGAGGCAGGAGGTCCTGCGGCTTACTGGCTTGTTTCACGTGGCTGTCTCAGCCTCCTTTCTTATAGAACTCATGAATACTAACCCAGGGATGGCCCCGCCCACCATGAGCTGGCCCTACCCACCGTGGGCTGGCACCACTCACCATGGGCTGGGCTCTCCCCAGTTGATCACTAATTGAGCAAAAAGCTTTGCAGCTGAATCTTATGGAGGCATTTCCTCAACTGAGGCGCCTTTGTCTCTAGCTGTGTCAACTTGACACAAAACCAGTCAGCGCAGCCCCATAGTATCACATATCTGCATGCTTTGTCCCCTCCAGTCAGGGGTGGGAATGGGAGGGGGTGATGAAGAAGGGTTAGGGGGTGTGGCCTTGCTGGGGGAGGTGTGGCCTGTCACTGGGGTGGGCTTTGAGGTTTTAGTTTCCACAGAAGGCTAGTAGCTCCACACCCTCCCCCTGGCCCCCTGCTCCTCTCTCTCTCTGCCTCTCTCTCTCTCCCTCCCACCCTCCCTCTCCCTCCTTTCCTCCTCCAGCACCATGCTTGCCTGCCTGCCGCCCTTGTCCCTGCCATGATAACAGACTAACCTCTAAAACTGACCACGTTCCCAATGAAACACTTCCTTGGACATGGCTTGGTCACCGGTGTCCCTTCACAGCAATACAAAGTAGCTAAGGCAGGCCTGACTGCCTTCCCCTCCACCCTCAGAACCCCAGACCTCCTGATCTTCCTGTAGCCCGGAAATCCTTCAACCATAGTCTTCTGGTGTCAAAAGACACATGCCATCGTAGGGGCGTGCAGACTTCCACTGTGTCTAGCTGTGGCCCTTGGCATGGTCTGGGGCCGTGTGCCACAGGATATGCGCCTCTGTGATAGAAGAAAGCCTCTGAACTCTCCTCCGCACAGACCTGTCTGTCTGAGGACAGTGCCCAGACCCAGTTGGCAACTCTCTGCCTTCACTTCTCCTTCCAACCCTAAAAAACCCTGTGAGGCTTTTCTACTCTAACCCACAGGCCTCTGTGAGCCGCCTGAGATGAGTGGGTAGCGTCAGTATCCCAGGGTCCTGAGTTAAAACTGAGAAGCCCCAGTGCAGGGACTCTGAGTAACCGTCCCTGGGTGGTGGAGCTGTGCTGTGACATGGGAGCTGTGCTGTGAAGTTTTATGTCAACGCGACACAAGCTAGAGTCATATGAGAAGAGGGAACCTCGACTGAGAAAATGCCCCCCCTGAGATGGTCTGTGCATTTTCTTGATTGATGACTGGTGGGATGGGGAGGGGGGAGGTCCCTGTAAGTGGCGCCACCAGTAGGCTGGTAGTCCTAGAGTGTATAACAGGCTGAGCAAGCCTTGAAGGAGCAAGCCGGTGACCAAGCAGAGCCCCTCTATGGCCTCTGCATCAGCTTCTGCCTCCAGGTTCCTGGCCTGGTTCAGAGTGTGACCTGAGAGCTGTCAGATGAAATAAACCCTTTCCTCCTCTAAAGGGCTAAGAAGCCCCAAACCCAGCACTTGGGAGGCAGAGGCAGGTGGATCGCTGTGAGTTTGAGGCCAGGCTAGTCTATAAAGTGAGTCCAGGACTCAAGATAGCCAGGACTACAAGAGAAACCCTGTTTTGAAAGACAAAAAAAAAGGGGGGGGGGTTCCAAGATCTCTTTTCCTACACACTTTTGACAAACCTGGAGGCGACTGGACCCAGTACAATTGGACAATGCTTTTGTGTCACTGTCTCAGACAACTTCATGCCAGTGTTAGCATTCTGCTTCGGTCTGCCTACCCGTGATGCCATTGCTTACCTGCCATGGGGGCGTGGCCCTGCCCAGGGCCATAAAAAAGGACAAACTTTCCTTGTGTTCTCTCTCTCTTTCCCTCCCTCCCTCCCTCCCCCTCCCCCCTCTCCCCACTCTCTCTTCTTCTTACTCTTGTTGTCTCTGTCTCTCTCTGGGGTACCCCTCCCCTCTTTCCTTTTCTCCTTATGCTCATTAATAAACCCCTCCACAACATAATATCTGCTGCCTGGTACCTTCTTACCTTATTATGTTATTGCCTTATGTCTTATATCTATATACTAAACATGAAACCGGGCGTGGTGGCGCACGCCTTTAATCTGGAGGCAGCACTCTGGAGGCAGAGGCAGGCGGATTGATGTGAGTTCGAGGCCAGCCTGGTCTACAAAGCAAGTCCAGGACAGCCAAGGTTACACAGAGAAACCCTGTCTCGATAAAACAGAAAACAAAGGCAAAAAATTACTATATATCAGACAATCTCATAAGATGGAATGGCAGAAGAGCTGTAGTTCACAAGTCTCCCGCCATCTGCACTCCTTTAGCCCCCTGCTTCTGCATATCAGCTTAGGTCTTAGCAGCTCCCACTTCTGCTCCTGACCGTCCAGACTCGCTCAGCAGCTGAGCCCAGTGTCTACCAAGGCAGAGGGAGCAGGCCTACGGAACTGACCTGTGTTGGTTATGCTCACCGAGGCGCTGGCTCTGGATGTACTTTGGCCCTCCCACTCCAGCCTGTTTGTCTCAGCATGTCCTGTGAGCCCTGTCCTGCTTCCCTCTGACTCTGTGACAGGAAAGGGAGAACAGGGCAGCCAACCTTCCCCCAGGCTGGAACTGGGCTGCTAACATTCCTGGGGAGATTTGGGGAGTTGTTATCACCTGGAGACAAACAAACCTTCAGCAGCTCGACAGCGATAGGGACTGCTTGGCTGTTCTGTGAGTCTTGCTGCTCTAACAGCTACACCAGGAAATCCCTCTGTTCCTTTCGCCATTTGGGGCCTCCCTTGCATAGGCCATGGGTACTGTCTCCCCCCCCCCCCCCCCCGATATCCATACTGACTTACTACATGTGCCCTGTGAGATAAAGGATATAAAGATCTACATGTGCCCTCATGGAGGACGAGCTCAACCAAAGGGGGAGATTAGTAAAGGGTCCCCATCCTGCTGAGCCCACGGGGATCACTTCATTCCCTTCTGTATTAGACTAAGGTGACGTCACTCGTCCAAGGCGGTTTCTGTTTTGCTTCGTCGTAATCTTAATGTTTTGTTGTGCTTTAATTCTGACACAGTTTTTCCATGATACATTTACTGGCTCTAAGGAGAGCCTAAAAGTTCCCTCAGCCATGAGCCTCCAGCACTGGCGAACTAGGCCTGGAGCTAACGCTTTGACTTTCACAGATCACAGCAGAAACTCAGAAGATAAACCGCCAAGTGCTAGACAGTGAGGAGCCTGCGGAGCTGCTGCAGGCTCTGCTGGGTCTCAGTGCCTGCTGCTCCCGCCTAGTTTCTCCAGGCCTGTTGTTCTCTGAGATAAAACTTGCCCCCCCACACCCCCCATGCCCCCAATCCTTCTTTGTGTCTGCTTTTGTTTCTGCCCAATCTAACAGTATGTTGACTGAAGATCTCTGCTAAGTTTTCCTTTCACAATGAGAATTATAAAAAGTGTAATCCCAACAAAGACAAGGCCTTGGCTAGTTTCCGAGCTCCTGAGGAAAAAAACGGGCCTGTCTTCCTGAAACCTAAGGCCACATTTAAAAGCTGCATTTACCAACTGTGGAATCCTAGCTCTTTCTGGAAGTTTGCTTCTCATAGATGTAATGTAGCCTTCTGCAACCTGACCACCATGGCCCCTGACTGAAGGAGGCTGCCTGGCATTCTGCCATCAAGGTCAAGGTTCGGGAACTCACAGGATACCCAAGTGCTGTTCTTGGATCCTTGCTAGACAATCATATGAAAATGGCCCGATAGGATTAAATTGCCAATTAGATGCAGACTTTAACTGACCTTTCTTGCAAAGTTTCTGGGTGCTTGATCCTAACACAGGAGTCTAAAGTGTTAGGTTACCTCCTACAGGCTTCTGGTACATGGTGCAGCCAGTCACACCTTACTAAACAAAACTTATGTTATGATGTTAAATTTGCTCCTCAATAACTTTCTCTCTTAATTTTAAATACCAGTGAGATATGAGATATGAAATAAAACACAATATATGCGCCACACAACAGATAACATATGGACAAGTTTATTATATGATCGGGGGGAAGGAGGGAGGGCATCCCAGGGGGACAGAGGGGTGGGGGAGAGAGGAAGAGAGGAAGGTGGGTTTTGTCATTTTATATACTGGGTAGCTGGCCTACCTAATAGCAGGCAGGTAAAGATGTCATAGGTTCCTAGGCAGACTAGGGGCAATATGCTAACACTTAAGGTTCTTAACAAGGTTGGAATACAGGAGACCCAATGGCTGAGTCTGAACTTATTCTGGTCAGTGGAAAAAATGCCTCAAGCTCTCCTACCATCCGGTGGCCTCACACCTTGCAACGGACAACAAGGACAACGATCATTAGTCTTGCTACCACCTGTGACAAAGCCTGCCTAGGGCTCTTCCTTTAATAAGGGCACAACTGGCCTACTTTTAACTACACCCTCAGTAGGAGTTGTAGCAGTATCACAGTCTCACGTTTGTATGTCACAGACATTAACTCGCTCACACAATGCACTCCAAGGGCATATGTCACCAAATGGCTGTCATGTGATCTTTGCCATCCATTAAGTTCTGTGACCTCTTAGTTGGACCCTTCTCTGAGGCACTCTATCTGCTGCCCTTTCTATAGCAGCTCAGATCAGTTAAGAGAGATCTGTGCCCCAAACCCCTAACGGCCGTTCAAGTGGCCTCTGAAAGGTACCAATGGCCCACCCACCCCATGCCTCCTCTGCCACTCTGGACATTTCTCTCAGGACTCAGAACTAAAACAGCTAGACTGAGGCTTCTTGGCATCAATTAACCTCTCAGATTCACTAAGTGTCAGAAAGCCTTAAAGAAATTTCAAATTGGCTTAACCTTGACAGGATGGTCCACATTCTTAGGCTACTGTGTTACTCCAAAATTAAAGAGACCAGATCTGACCCTGAACAGTGGCATCTGTGTGCTCCCCCTAGGAACAGTTCTGCTTTTGAACCAATAAATAAAAACTGATTTGAGATAGGGCCAAGACTTAGGGACTAAACCAAACCTGCCAAGCTATGGGTAATCTTTGGTGCCTTCCCACCCCCCTCTACCTGACAACCACACTGTTCCTCCCCAGGGTCTTCACTCATGAATGGTTACCATGTCTTTTAAAAGTTTTTGCAGAAGCTGCTCCTGCCCTCACCAGATCCACATTAGCTCGTAGCTATTCTAGCTAGGGGTCCCCTGCTAGGTCCCCTAGTCTGCGGTGTTACCTTTCTCACCACAGCCCTCTGTCTAATGAAATGAATATTTTCAAAGATTTCTCCAGCAGTGTGTGTCAGCAATCACACAATCTGCTACAGCTAAGGAAGTCAAAATTCCTCTTGCAACATGAAGTCATCCTAAGGTACACCCCCTTAAATCTCGGACAGACTCTAATAACCAGGCTCTGCCGCCATTCAGAGGAAACAGCTGGATGAACACCGTGCTGGGATAAAGGGTTAATAGCACCCAAACCACAGGAGGGCTGAAAAGCCCAGATTAGAAAGTTGGCTTTCTAAGAGCTTCAGGGTATTAGGATCCAGGGACCCCTGAGACTGCAGGGGAACGAATCTGCACAGGGAGTCTTCACCTCCAAAGATTCGCCTTTCTGCCTTATGAGACCCCAATCCTCTGAGCCTGGGGACCCTGTCTCCCCTCCCTTGGAGAGACTGCTGCCCTCCATGTTCTGACCTTAGGACAACCTGCTTTTGGGCGGTCAGTCTCTGCTGTTATTTCCACGGTGTCTCCATCAGCCCCCATCTAACACGCCCCAGTTGATTTTGGTCATAATGTTTTACCACAGCAATAGGAGCCCTATGTGTGGCAGGTGCGGAGCAGAGGGTGCCAGGAAGCCAAGTCCCAACACAGGGACAAGCCACAGCAAGGATGCCACCTCTACCTGCCACCCCCACCCTGCCATGGCGATTCTGGCTGGAATACAGACATGGGTTTAATCCCAGGAGAGAGGCAAGCAGATCTCTGAATTAAAGGCTAGTCTGGATAGAGCAAGTTTCAGGTAAAGTAAAGCTTACATTACCTGGTCCAGGCATGGTGGTACATGCCTTTAATCCCAGCACTCAGGAGACAGGAGAGAACCTGAGTTCTAGTCAGCTCTGTTCTGGCAGGTAGGTTGAGTCAATGAGTTGAGAGACAGTGCAGGGGAGCTGAGTTCATGGCAGTTCAGTTTGTGGAATTCAAAGGCAGGTTTTTTGTTTTGTTTTCTTTTTTGTTTTTTGTTTTTTTTACCAAGAGAATTTTACAGAGACAGGTAGAAGAGAGAACAAACTAGACACAGGTGAAGACAGAACGAGCCAGACAATTAGAACAGATTGCTAGAGTTAGGTTGAAGCCAAGCAGAGCAATTCAGTGAGAAACTGAGAGAAGCCAGAGTGAATCAGTCATCTTGTAGGGGAGTTTCAGCCAGAATTCAGAAAGAGCTAGAAAGGGTGATCTTATATTCAGCAGTAATTCTCAGAGGCTGAAAACAATCTAGGCCTAGATGAGATTGTATGGAGGCTAGAAGTTTCCAGGACTAGGCCTAGGTTAGCAGGCAGAGATGACAATTAAATCAGGAGAATAGAAATTACTTTTACAACACTCCACGTGCTCACTCCTGTCCTTTCAAAACCCCAAGGACAGATAGAAGCCAGCTGAATACTCCATCCCAGCCGGTGTCTGTAGCTCAGCAGACCTCTGCCCTCCAGGCTTTTTCTGTTCACTTGTGCCTCTACCTCAGTGAGCCAGTTCAGGGAAGGAGAAAGGAAAAGGTGGAGGGAGGTGAGAGGCCCCTGTAGAGCCCTCCTTTGGTGCAGCATGAGCCCCTCCTGAGAGCCACCACATGGCTAGGTGAACCCTCCGCTGGACCCATCCTGGTACACGTGTGGACTTTCTAGACTGAAGCACTCAGCCGGGAGGAGACTTCCATGGCAAACTTCCTGGGGAACCTAGAATGTTCTACACCATTTCCCGTAATTAGAATGATGAACTCTGTCAGATGAAATGGCCTTAGATTCATGCCTCCCTTTGTCCGTGTTAAGTGTGACTGAGCGTGAGGCAGTGGCAAGCTGAGCCAGGCAGCAGGGTGTACGGATGTCCAGCCTGTGGGTGCAAGAGGCAAACATCTCAATTCTGTAGTCAGGTGCTTTACAGCTCTCTGTCCACTGACTGAGCGGCATAAACCCTCAGAAAGCAGGTCTCTGAGAGCTCCCTCGGAAACCGCCCCCACTGCAGAAACAAAGCTGTGCTGAAAGTAGCCCATAAATAATGACACAAGAAAATCTCCGGCTCTGGGATGTGCAACGCCAGGGCGGGGGCTCTCTGAGATAGAGGTCATATGGAGATGCCACCAGAGGGCGGGGACACAGCACCATCAGCTGAGCACAGAGTATGTGAGGGTGCATCTCAGAAGAAGGGAGTGCCTGTGGGACAGTGCTGTCTGGCCAGCTTGTATTCTAGATGCTTCCGTGGGCCTGTCACTTGTGGTTCAGACCACAGCACCTACTCAGGGTCTTTTCAGGCACACACCCTGTGCTGGGCCTCAGGAGACGTGAGACTGGCTGTAACAGTCCCTGTCACCCATAGTGTAGGAGCAGGAAGGAAAGTGCACAGCTCTCACTGGATTCTGAGAGGGTGCCTAGGACCCCTAAGTGATCACTGTAGCATCCACCTGCTGGGAAGAACAGGCTGCGGACAGAGACAGGGACAGGCAGAGCAGTACCTTCCCTTGCCACCAAGCCACTCCATTCTGACACACTGCCAAGCCTGCTCCTCCTGCTTCAGGGTCCCAGGGCAGAAAGTCCCTTATTGGGGTGACTGGCTGACTCATCTGTGCCCACCCAACACTCGTTCACGCAGAGCCACACTAGTATCGAGGGGAGGCCCCGTCAGGCTGACTCCAGCTACAAGCATTGCCTGAGCCCGTGTCTGAAGTCTGTGCACAAAGCTCAGGGTTTTCCCATAACCTGGAAGTCTTTCCCTGTTGCCAGGAGTGGAGCAGGGCAGGAAATGACATTTGAATCAGCAGTGATGGTGATTTTCTGGAAAGTAGAAACTGTTTCTCCCTTCATGAGTGCTTGGGGCTGTGTCTCCTGAGGGTGGAACTCTTGGGACCCTCCCAGGTGAGTTCCTAGACTTTGTGTGTTGTGTCCCCTTCATGGTGGAACCAGATCCTGGGAGGAAGGCGCTGATGAACTCCGAGAACATCCCTGAACAGGAAAGGAAATCTAAGGTTTGAGTACTCAGTGGAAACTGGAAAAAGTGAGATTTACAAGAGCAAAGAAGACATGAAGTTGGCTATGAAGACTCTTGGCATTCAGAGTGGAGGGCCAAATTCCCAGTGGTCTGTGTGTGGGCCACTCCCACACCCCTGCTCCTCTCTTTCTTTTCAGTGAGGTCTTAAGCTTTCTTGCTGTTGCAGTTTGTCCAGCAGGTACTGGGCCTGGAAGCCTCAGACTTTTGAGCCAAGAAGCAGATGGAGACACAGAGATGCTGTCCTTCAGACAGTGTCCTCACGGCTTCCCACCAGCACCCACAGCTTGGAGGGAGGCTGGATCCAGGAAGCCCAACAGCCTTGCCTTCAGTATCTTTGGTTTTTGTTTTTGTTTTGATTTTTGAGACAGGGTTTCTCTGTGTAGGCTTGGCTGTCCTAGACTCACTTTGTAGACCAGGCTGGCCTCGAACTCACAGCGATCCACCTGTCTCTGCCTCCCGAGTGCTGGGATTAAAGGCATATGCCACCACGCCCAGCACCTTCAGTATCTTGACTGGACAGCTTTTGCTTCATTTCGTGGACCTCAGCGTGAGTCAAGTCTTTCTTCCCATTTGTAGTCAAGTCTTAACAGAAGTTCAGTGATGTGTTTTAAGCTGTCTGGCAGCCTTGGGACTGTGCAGAATCCCCGGGAGAGTTCCTGCACCGACACTGTGTGTTTTAGGATTAAAGTTATAAAGGAATCCAAAACAGATGTGCCAGACCCAGGGAGGGCGGAGCCACGCCCCCCAGATCTTTGGGACCGCCCTTCACTAGGCAGATATTGTGAGAGAAGAGCCAGGCAGGCAGCTCTAAAAACTCTGTCTTGGCTATTGTATCAGAAGATTTGGAAGACGCAGGTCACTAAAATAGACTATGTAAATGTACGATTCAAACATTCACTAAAATGTTTGTGCTCTGGCCAGGTCAGGCACACTGGCACAAGTCTTTAATTTTAGCCCTTGGGAAGTAGGGGCAGAGCAAAGTCTGCAGGCAGATCACTGAGTTTGAGACCAGCCTGATCTATATGGTGAGTTCAGGATAGCTACATAATGAAGCCCTGACTCAAAAAAAGAAAACGTCGTAATTTGGAGCTGGAGTGAATAAGTGAATAAGTGAATAAGAACATTTGCTTCTCTTCTGAAAAATCAGAGTTTGGGTTCCAGTACCCATTTTGGGTGCCTCATTACTGCCCGTAATTCTAGCTCCACTGGGCTGATGCTTGCTTCTGTTTTCCATGGGCACATACACATGCACACACACAAGCACACACTCACACATATGCACATACACATGCACACATGCACATAGACACAAACACACACACACACATGCATGCACGCGCATGCATGAGCATACACACAATCATTTGTATGCCTAGACACTAAGACAGTCTATACAGAAGTGCACCATCAAGTGTTGAGGGTGGAAAGATGGCTGAGCGGTTAAGAGTGTTTGCTGCGTCATCGGGGAATTAGAGTTTGGGTTCGCAACACCCATGTTGGAAGCCTCATAAATGCCTGTAACTTCAGCTCCAAGGGATATGATGCCCTGCTTCTCACCTTCAGGGCATGTGTTTACATGCACACACATGCACACACACACACATGCACATGCACACACATACACGCATACACATATACACACACACACACACACAATAAATATTGAGAGAGGAGAGAGAGGGTGAGAGGGACAGGCCAGTGAGATGGGAAAGGCACTTACTGTTAGGTCTGATGACCTCAGTTTGAGTCCTGAGACCCACATGGGGAAAAGAAAGAATCTCTTCCTGAAAGTTGTCCTCTGACCTCCATAAATAAATGGTTCTCTCTCCGTCTCTGTCTTTGTCTCTGTCTCTTTCTCCCTCTCCACTAATTAATTAAATGGAAGCTAAAAATAAAACCAGCAATGTGCCAAAGAATAAACTCAATCAGGAACATGACAGATGGACACTAAACAGTGGAAAACACCACTGAAAATGAAAGACCAAAATGACTGGGGAACTTGCCGACATCTAATTTGTGACAATGGCAAAGCAGTGTAGAAACCCAAAGGTGATTCCTGCGGCATCGCAGCCGTCCAGAATGACCACGACAGCCTCAGGATGATGACCTTAGGTGCAAACTTCACCGCAAAGCCACAGCATACAGGGCAGTGTGGGACCACAGAACTGGCACAGGATGGACTGAGGGAGCTGTGGGGTGAGAACTGCTGAGACCAAGGTAAAAAACATTCTTGTCAGAACCGGAAAATTCTGGGAGACTTCCTAAAACCCCTACAGAAGATTCTTTCTCACTCTATTCCTGGAGACTCTGGGGACCCAGCTGGAACTCTTCCTGTGGATGCTTGCAGCCCTCCATTCCAGCCTTACCTGCTGCCCCCCCACCCCCCATCCCCTGCCGCTACCCCCCACCCCCCCACCCCATTCCTTTGTGTCAGCCACCGATACCTGGAGCACCTACCTGGGACCTCCAGCGACACACCAGTCTGGCACTCAAGCAGGCAATTTTCCTGATCCTGTCTGTCCCCTTTGTAATCTCTCCAGTCTCTGGTCTCCTCCCCATCCTGTAGCTGACTGCTTGCAGGTGCCTCTCCTCCCATCCCACCTCCATTTCCCAGGGACTCCACCAAAACTTACTTTGAACTCAGCTTCGCTGGGTTCATCCCTGGGGATCCTCTCAGACCTCTCTTCTGCCCCACCCCCATTCCTTTGTACACTTTCTCCCTGGGACCCCAGTGGCCACACCGGGCATGGTCTCTAAATTATGATCCTCCATTCTCGCCCTCCCAGCCCAGTAACAACTTCCTCCTCCATTTACAGAGTCCCCCTAGCTCTGTCATCTGTCTCTCCAGATTATTCTTTGTCTTACCTCAACTTACATGTAGGATCCCCTCTTCCCAGCACACCCCCCAACTCCAACTCCCCACAACTTGCTGTACATAGGATCCCCTTAGCTCTGTCCTGAAGCCCCTCGGCCTTTTCTCTTGGCCCACCTCTACTCCCTTCTGCCAACACATCTGTGCACATCTGCCCACAGAAGCACTCTTTACCAGCAAAGCCACAGCCAACACACTTTCCAAAGATTTAAAGAAGGCAACAGAAACCAGGAACAGAGCACCTACCCAACAAAAACAAGACCAGCTACCAGCACCTACAGTGACCTAGGCAATGCTGAACCCAGATAGCTAGACATCAGCGCAAAACCACAAACATCAACAGTGACGACCCCTTGCCTCTGCCAGAACCCAATAATCCTGCTGCAGTAAGCCCTGAGAAATCTAGTGTAGCTGAAGCACAAGACAAGGATTTCAAAATAACAATTACATGTAGATTCAAGGGCCCTAAAGTGAGGTTAAATAAACCCCTTGATGAAGTCTGTGAAAACACAAATAACAGTGGAGTGAAATAGTGAAAACCATTTAAGACGCAGAAGTAAAAATAGAATTGCTAAAGGAAATCCAAACTGAAATAAAACTGGAAGTGAAAAATTAAGGAAGTAAAAAACACAGCAAAACCTTCAGGGGTAAGCATCAACAACAACGTAAGCAAATACAAGGGAACCTCAGGCATTGAAAACAAGGTGGAAGAGATGGATATACCTCAGCCCAAGAAAATGTTAAATCTAAAAGAAAAAACAAACAAAAAAACAAACTCAGGCACAAAATATCTAGGAAAGCTGAAACATTATGAAAAGACTAGATTTGCAAATAATAGATACAGAGGAAGGGGAAGAATTTCAGATCAAAGGCACAGAAAACATTTTCATCAAAATCATAGATGAAAATGTCTCTAATCTAAAGCAGGAGGTGCCTATCAAAGCACAAGAAGCATAAAGAACATCAAATAAGCACAACCAGAAAAGAAATTATCCTTGACATATAATATTCAAAACACTGGAAGCCGAGCGTGATGGTGCATGCTTTCCATCCCAGCACTCAGGAGGCAGAGGCAGGTGGATTGCTGTGAGTTCCGGGCCAGCCTGCTCTGCAAAGCAAGCCCAGGACAGCCAAGGCTACACAGAGAAACCCTGTTTCAAAAACAAAAACAAAAACATAAAACAAAAAAAGAGGTGGGTGGGCAGCACTGACAATGTAAGCCAAGATTTTCCAGGGAGGTGGGAGGGACACCACAGTTGCTGGGACAGTTGAAAAGAAAGACATAGGAAGAGCCAAGTGACTATGAGGGCCATTTTGAGAGGATATCGGAGCACCCCAATGGATTGCCCTTCTCAGAGGCTTAGCCTGCTAGAATGGGGCGTGTCCTGGGGCTCGTCCCATCAGCAGTGTTCTTGCCTGGACACAGGCCCACAACATTGGCCCTCTGACACTCTGACAACATTGTTGTTAGCCAGCGCTGCAGCAGAACACAGTGCACAGGGCCGGAAACCAGAAACCCTTTCATCCCCTTTGTGCTGGACATGAGACAAGGGCCAGCTTGTGAGAAAAGGTCGTGCGGGTGCTCTGGACGCCTCAGGGAGGTTGGCTTGGTATTTCTGCCCATGCATTTTGGAAGGGCAGGGAGGGCACTGCTGGGACAGACCACGAGTCCCTGTCCAGGGCATGTAGTACACCTGTAAGTGGGACACTCTGCGGTTCAGTGTGTGCTCAGCATGCAGGGCAGCAGGGTGACTGAGCGAGCAACTCAAGCCTGGGGCCAACACCACTCAGCTTCCTCTGCCAGTGTGGTGCAATGCCTCTGTACTGAACACTATGGGGAAGGTCAAGGAAAGGGCGGGGCCTTCATGGTTCACAAGTTGTGGGAGTGCAGGGTGTGGCTCTCGGATGCTCTCCAGCCGCGCTGTCTCCTGTTACTCTACTTTCAGAAGTCATGGTGCAGGGAAGGAGACTGGGCATTGTAGGGACCTGGTTAATCTTGCTGTTTTCCACTGTAGGAGCTAGTTAACTGTAGGTCTGGGGTCAGTAGGAAGAAGCACTATAAAATAATAATGTTTCTTCAGACCTTGATTTGTCCACCTATGCTTGCAGGTCTTAAGGGCCTAACCAGCATTTCCAGTTTCTCGCTCTGGTGAACTGGTAGGTCTTGCTGAGTAGCTGGGGAAGGAAATGCTTTTTCCAGAACTTTCAGATGCTGCTAGAATAAGGTAGCTATTCACACACAGGGGGTTCAAGGGAGAGTTTCATGAGGTGAGAATGTGTAGTTCTATGGAACAGCGGTTACATTCTGACTGTGTGGCCTGTCATTACTGTCTTGTCGTCCCATGGCCCCAGGGACATACTTGCAAGCAGGATGCCTGGTCTCACTGAGGGTGGAAATAACACTGTCACCATTAATTACATCAGTTGACCCTGTACATTTGCCCTGCAGACTCGGGATGACCCTCAAAGGTTATTTTCTTGTTCATCTTCAAAGTTTCAGGGGAGAAAAGGAAACACAGAAATCTTACGGAGTCTTGAAGAAGAAAGTAAATAGCCACGCTGGTGACCTATGCCCTCCTGCTGTAGTAAGTAAGACCCTGTGGGCATTAAAGTCTCCAGCTTCACCTATGAACCCTCTCTGTCTTAGTTTTCTGTTGCTGTGATAAAATGGCACTGCTAAGGCAACTCATAGAAGAAAGCATTTAATTTCAGTTTACAATCTCAGAGATTTAGAGTCACAATAGCAGAGCAAAATGTGGCAGGAATGTGGCAGAGAGCTTACATTTTGATCTGTAAGTAGGAGGCAGAGAGACAGAGAGACTGGGAACAGTATGGGCTTTTAAGGCAGCCCCCAGTGACACACCTCATCCAATAAGGTCACACCCCCAGTCCTTCCCAAACAGTTCTACCAACTAGGGACCCTATGGGGCCATCCCTCATCCCCAACTGTGACCTCCAGGGTAACCAAGGGTGACATGCACATAAAGCTGTACATGAAAAAACTCTTGTGCTGGGCATAGTGGCGCACACCTTTAATCCCAGCACTCGGGAGGCAGAGGCAGGTGGATCGCTGTGAGTTCAAGGCCAGCCTGGTCTACAAATCAAGTCCAGGACAACAAAGGCTATACAGAGAAACCTGCCTCAAAAAACAAAAACAAAACTAACAAAACCCCTCTTTCATTCTCAGGGATTCCCCATTGTGGAAGAGGCAAAGGTTCTCAGGCAAAAGACACAAACTGTCCTATAAACCAAAGTAAGTTTGCTCCCTTACAGGCCTATAAGGCAAAGTTCACCTTCAAGTGGTCACGGGTTGCTTTCCTCCCAGAGACACAGGGACCTGTTGTTTTCCTTCTTTCTTTCTTTCTTTCTTTTTTCTTTCTCCTCCTCCTCCTCCTCCTCCTCCTCCTCTTCTTCTTCTTCTTCTTCTTCTTCTTCTTCTTCTGCTGCTGCTGCTTTTTTGAGACAGGGTTTGTCTGTGTAGCCTTGGCTATCCTGGACCAGGCTGGCCTCAAACTCACAGAGATCTGCCTGGCTCTGCCTCCCAAGTGCTTGGGATTAAAGGCGTGCACCACCACCACCTGGCCTAGGACCTGTTCTTGCTTCCTGTTCTGGCACTGGCTGCTTCTGGTGCTCCTTGGCCTCCTATCACGAAGAGTGATTTCCGTCTTCAGGTCATGTTCAGTGCTCTCTCAGTGTCTATCCCAAAGGTTACGCAAAGTGGAGAGAGCGGCCCAGGCAGGGCCCCATATGTTCTTCATGCCCTGGGAGACATGCCACGGAAGTTCAGAATTAGTCTCAGCACATCCAGGCCTAAGAACCACACTTTAAGGTGTTTACCACATGTAGGACACAGATGTGGTGCTCCATGATTAACTCTGAGCACCTTGGGATGCTGGGGTCTGCTAACTTCCTCTGCCATGTGGAGGGAGCACCAGGAGGGGCGGCAGATGAAGGGCAGGGAGGAGTCCTGCACCCCATCCACAGCAGGCTGGGGTTGGCTTTGCTTCTATAAGCTGAGAATCCCAGAGACCAACAAAGCAGAGGGGATGTGAGGTTGCCCCCTAGGCAGAACTTTCCAGGACCAGCACTAACACCAGGAGTGCTTTTTTGGTGCCTTGGTGGATGCTCATGCACACTGCATGCTTGTTTTTGTTTTCCTCTATTTCCTGGAGACATCTCTCAGACAACGCAGGACGACCTTCTAACAACCAACAGAGGTGCAGATGTTCCCACTGCTGGGGACCTTAAAGCATCTTGGGGAATGCTAAGAAAGAGGTCATTATGATCAAGTCCTCTGCTAGAGTGTACATTTCCCTCTGGATTCATGATGACCTCGCTGAGAAAATGAACACGACAGACTGGAACATCCATCACTGTGAGCCGGAGTGTAGCCGGAAGGCAAGTGAACAGCTGGGCTCTGAAGCTGCTGACTCAGGCCTCCCAGTGCTGGGCGCCAACTTCAGGCAGTACGCGCCACCTGCAATGTTAGGCTGCAGCAACAGGGGAGCGCTGGAGCACAGACTGTTCGCTTCAAGGTGACCAAAGTGCCTTTGCTTCTGTACTCCGCAGCTGTTTCTTACAGGCGATTGCATAGTCAAGCTGGCATGATTTACATGCATAAAACAAATGCAGCCATGATGTTATTTGTCTTCTTGTTACTGCCATAGAAGAAGTAGACCCGGGGCTGGTGAGATGGCTCAGTGAGTAAACGTGCTTACTGCCAAGCCCAAGGACCTGAGTTCAATCCCGGGGACCTGCTGGGAGGAAAGAGAATTGACTCCTGATAAGTTTAAACTTTTATAGAAGGAGTGGATCTGGTTGTTGCAGAAGAAGAAGACATGGCAGAAGGAAGAAGAGGACAAGTGGCTCTTCTGAGGCTGCTCAGCGTGGAATGGCCACATGACACTGCCTCTGTCAGAATTTTATTGGCACTGTGAGCTTATGTCCCATATTTTCTTTTCTCTCTCTCTCTCTCTCTTTCTTTCTTTCTTTCTTTCTTTCTTTCTTTCTTTCTTTCTTTTCTTTCTTTCTTTTTTCTTTCTTTTCTTTCTTTCTTTCTTTCTTTCTTTCTTTCTTTCTTTCTGAGACAGAGTTTCTCTGTATCTCTGGCTGTCCTGGAACTCAGGACTTGGTAGATAAGGCTGGTCTTGAACTCAGAGATTCGCCTGCCTCTGCTTGTGCCTCTGCCTCCTAAGTGCTGGGATTAAGTGTGTCCACCACTGCCCCTGCCCCGGGCCACAGAACTTCATTTCCTGTTGTCTTTTTGGTCCTGTAGCATAACCGGGGCTAACTGTGAATGTGTATCTCATTTAAATGGCTCATTGGGGTTTGTTTTTGTTTTTAAAGAAGAATTTTAACATAATGGCATTCCTGCCACAAGTGTCACTGTGCTCCTCTTGCATCCTATGGCATAAGACATGTGATATAATAAGTGGATGGAAAAGCCGGGCGTGGTGGCGCAGGCCTTTAATCCCAGCACTCAGGTAGGCAGACACAGGGGGACCGCTGTGAGTTGGAGCCTAGCTTGGTCTACAAAGTGAGTCTAGGACAACCAAGGCTACAGAGAGAAACCCTGTCTCGAAAACAAAAACAAAAACAAAAACAAAAACAAAAAAAAAAAGTGGGTAGGAATGTAGCTTAGCTCTATTTCCCGGCTGTCTTCTTGCTGCATATTTCTCACGATCTGTCTCCGTTTCACAGCAGCTCTGTCATCACCGCAGGGCCGTGCTGAGAGTCCTGATGGAGACCGTGTGGTCTGTACTTGGCTTGGTTTTCTCTCTCCGCGCTTGAGAAAGACACTATGCAGATGAAAGGAAGAAACTACTCCTCTCATCTCCTGCCTTCTGTGTGGCAAAATCAATGCTAAATCACTGTTCTCATGCCAAAACCCTGCCCTCCCAGCACAGAAATAAGAGAGAGCCTATCTTGATGAAAACCACGGCTCAGGAACACAGATTTAGGTCATCCCAAATTCCGTGGTCCAGCGTGGAAACAGTTTCATAAAGTTTTTATAGTAACAAGACAAAGAAAGTCCTAAACCAAGACACTTTCAAATTACACCGTTGGAAACATTAAGTAGGTGGTTGTAGTGCAGCCAGAAGTTTCCTCTATAGGCTTCAGATGCAACTGAGTGCGTTCTTAGCCCTGAGTTAGGGTTTTGTTTACATTTCCCAAAAGTTTGCATCTGTTTGTTAGGATGTTTGCCTGGCTTTACTTTCTAGGCACAGGATGTGAGGCCTAGCACAGACGTGGGTGGACTGAGGATGGCTCTTTAGCGATTAAACAGAGCCAAACACAAGTCGTAACTAGGTTCTGGGTCTGCAGCTTTCCAGAGCCATTGATGCTGGCTATATCAGCCATTCAGCTTCAAGTGTCTTAAATCTTGGTTCTGCCCTTTCCTCCCCTGTAGGCTGCCTGCAGCGGAGTGCCTCCTGGTGACGTCAGAGTCTGAGACACTGTCTGAGCCTACATAGTGAGTAAGGTCAAGGTGGAAGTCAGCCTATCAGGACTTGGGCCACGAGCCACAAAAATGGTAGCCTGACTTGTAGCACAGGTAGCAGCAGCCTGGGTAAACCTGTGGCTAATGGCATTTTTCTAGAAATGGCCCTGGGACATTGTCAGCATGGAGGTGCTCCAGAGAGCTGGTCAGATGGGTGGCCGGAGGTGGCCACAGAATCTGTCCACACACCAGCCTTGCAATGTACTCAATGGTGACAGGTTGCCATATTCACAAAATTACTGTTGGGGTTCCATGACCTCCACTGAGAGTCTAGGGTCTGAGATGTCCTGAACTTCTACTCAGCCTCCACACCTCTTTTCGGCTGTGGTTGGCAGATGTGAGCATCCAGCTAGGTTTTGATTCTATTCCTGGTCACAGAGCTCCTGACCCCAATGCTGGGCTTTATGTAACTGTGACCTCTGAACCCTAGGAGCACCTGCCTCTGCAGGACAGTGTGCACTTTGTCTGCCTGCCTTGCCTGGACTGGGGGTGGAGATGGGAGGTGTCTGTTCTTAACAACTGTGGTAAAATCTCCGCATGCAGAATGAGTGGGCTAGCTCTGCCTAGCAGCACATCTCCACGTGGCCAGACTGTGGGCCAGCTCTGCCTAGTAGCACATCTCCACGTGGCCAGCCTGTGGGCTAGCTCTGCCTAGTAGCACATCTTCACATGGCCAGCCTGTGGGCCAGCTCTGCCTAGCAGCACATCACCACGTCGCCAGCCTGTCTTTCCCGAGCTTTCTGTTAGGACTACGGAAAGGCTCTTGGTTTTCCTCAGTTTTACTTCCTCTCCGCAGTTAGCCTGGAAATCTCTGGAGACCCAACCACATGGTCCTCTTTCCCTCTGACATGGCGCCCTGCCATATCTGTTCCCAGCACAATGGGATGCACCCACAGCAGCTTCACAGGCTCCTCTCAACACATGGCAGCCCTGCCAGCTCTTGAGATGTCTTCTGCAGAGGAAGTGGGTTTTTTTTTTTTTTCCTGGTGAATTCATTGGTCCATACAAGAATTTCTTGGAGAGATAGCTCAGGGGTTAAGAACATTGATATTGATTGTTCTTTCAGGAGACTTGGGTTCAACTCCCAGTACCCACATGTTGATTCTCAACTGTCTATAACTCCAGTTCCAGGAGATCTGAGACTTTCCTTCTTCTGGTCTTCCCAGACACCAGGCATATGTGTGGTGCACAGATTTACATGCAGGCGAAACACTTATATACATAAAGTAAAAGAAATTTTATAAGAATAAAGAAGAGTAAGCCAGTGGTGCCTGCCTATAAAGCTGGCAGCTGGGAGGTTGAGGCAGCAGGGTCACGAGTTTCAGGCTATATACATTTCAGCCAAAGCTCCATAGCATGACCCTGTCTGTCTACTCCATGTAGAAGGTAAAGCAGCGCACATGCTTTGGTAGTTTGGTAGTGATGGACAAGGCACTCAGGTGCCACGCAAGGCAGGTGATTACATCATCTGCTGCTCTGCCTTGCATTGTGAGATGAGCCTCGATTCTTATGGTAGTCATCAGCTGTGAAAACCATCTCTTTTGATAACTACACTTTGCAAGTAACAAATGCCTTAACCCACTATCTTTCTAATGTATGTTCTAAAAATAATTCGAATGAAAATAAAAATGTATGGCTTCTCTTTAAAAGGGCTTATACTGCTGACCTCTAAGGAGGGCCGAGGCGTCCCTTAGTCTTGTAAACGCTTGCCTCTTCCTGCCCTTCCCTGCTCTGTCTGCTCTTCTCCTGTGCTCAGCCTGTTGAGATTACTAACACAGGCCGACTCCAGCTACATGATCCCCAGGGAAAGAAACCTTTACAGATTCTTTGTGTAGGCACTAAGCATGATTTAAGGAGGATTAATCAACTGCTGGTTTGATTACCAGGCACAAACTATTCTTGCCTGGACACATAACTGAAACACTGTCTTCAAGTCACAGAGGAAATTGCTTGTGATATATAGATGAAAATGAAAAATGGGCTCCTAACCAGGACATTATGAATGCTCGCGATGAATTTGAATCTGAACACAGTAGAAGCCTTTCACACTTGAGGGCGATTGAAATGTCAAATAATTCCTCGAGTATAATGTGCAGCTTGTTAATCCCTGAGAGTCTTAATGTTCTTTGTGTGAGGAGGCAGATGGACTTGGGGCAAATGATGGGGAGAAGGGAACACTGGCCCAGAAGCATGTCCTCTTCAGAGGCCCTGCCCACAGCGCTGTGTGGACTCAGCTCCAGAGGCACTCACGGGAGCACACGCAATGCACTAGCGAATTTTAAGAGCAGTGGCAATACAAGGACGAGCAAGGTCAGGGGCTGGACATTTCCCGCCAAGTATGTAACCAGAGACGACGACATGTTTAGAGTGAGTTACTGACTAATCATGTTACAGCGATGCTGCTCTGGGATCAGTTTTTAAAAGGCAGGTCTCTCACTCTGTCCCGAGAAAAATATGGTATATAAAACAAAAACAAAAAAACAAAACAACAACAACAAAACCCCAATCAAGCATTTTCCAAAGAGAAACCTTAAAAGCCCGTCAGCTAATGAGAACTGTTCAGCCTTGCAAATGGCTAAAGAAACAAAGTAAAACTGAAATGAAATAAACCTTCCTTGTCCATGCAACATGACAAAGCTCCCAGCCCTAACAAAGACGTTTAGTTTTTGCAAAGACTTTCGAAATCTGCAAAGTTACTTGCTATTGGTGGAGTAAATGGTGTATCACCCAGCTTTTCATCACACGGGCAAAAGTTTGAAAAGCCAGGCAGGTGGCGCACGCCTTTAATCCCTGCACTCTGGAGGCAGAGGCAGGTGGACCACTGTGAGTTGGAGGCCAGCTTGGTCTACAAAGCGAGTCTAGGATAGCCAAGGCTACGCAGAGAAATCCTGTCTCAACAAACAAACAAACAAACAAACAAACAAAAAGCAAAGCAAAGCAGTTTAAAGGAGGAATTATTGTTTATGGCTTCAGTGCACAGTCTCTGGGGACCACTACTCCCTCTATGGCTAGGAAGGCAGGACATCGCTGTGGGAAATGTGTGGTGGGGTTACCAATGAGGCTGATAATTCCATGGTGTCAAGGAGGACATGGACAGACAGACAGCTAGAAGGAGCTGGAGAGATGGCTCAGAGCCTAAGAGCAGTGGCTGCTCTTCCAGAGGTCCTGAGTTCACGTCCCAGCAACCACATGGTGGCTCGCAACCATCTGTGATGAGGTCTGGTGCCCTCTTCTGGGGTGTAGACATATATGCAGGTAGAACACTGTATGCATAATGTATATATATATTCCCCGAATGAAATACCTATATCCTACTCCCTCCAGTTCCATCTCCTTTAGGAGCCAGCACCTCCCAAGACTCCACTCAGCTATAGATGCATCTATGCGTTAGTCTATTGATGGGGTCAGAAGCCTCAACTGTAACCTTTGTATATGGGTACTGTTTCTTTTTCTGTTGCTGTAATAAAATATGCTGTCAGAGCCACTGGAGGGGAAAAGACTGACTTGGGCTCACTGCTTGTTGATCGGCAGCTTGAGCTTTGGCACAGGATGGCCAGGTGCTCAGCGGCTCTTCTTGTTATTGTCATGTTCACTCCAGCCTGAGGTTTCCTGTCACATGACCTTGATCCACAGAACCCAAGCAGTGCTCCCTCCCTGTTAATGCCGTCATGCACCAGACTGCAAACATAAGAGCAGTCTTCACCATCCATCCTCTTGTGGAGAGAACTAGTCTGTTCTTTCCCTTCTAGCCCTTCTGGGTCTCTTAGAAGGCCATTGCTGGCAAGATCCAGCAGGTACTACGCCACAGCACAAGTAACATCTAGAACCTTCTGATCAAGAACACAGGTTCATACAGAGTTCAGTATCCCTCCATCATGACCTTCATTCATCCAAGGCACCTTAGAAAAGGAGAGTGATGGTGAAGGTCTTCCTGTGCTATGCTATAGAGGAGAGCACACCTCCATCTGCAGAGGAGAGCACACCTCCATCTGCAGGGGAGAGCACACCTCCATCTGCAGAGGAGAGCACACCTCCATCTGCAGTGGAGAGCACACCTCCATCTGCAGGGGAGAGCACACCTCCATCTGCAGAGGAGAGCACACTTCCATCTGCAGACGAGAGCATACCTCCATCTGCAGAGAAGAGCACACCTCCATCTGCAGGGGAGAGCACACCTCCATCTGCAGAGGAGAGCACACCTCCATCTGCAGAGAAGAGCACACCTCTATCTGCAGGGGAGAGCACACCTCCATCTGCAGGGGAGAGCACACCTCCATCTGCAGGGGAGAGCACACCTCCATCTGCAGGGGAGAGCACACCCCCATCCAGTTTAGGTTTCTGAGACAGGGTCTTACAATGCATTCCTGTGTAGCCTCATATTATTAGTACCTGCCTTCTGAGTTCTGGGACTAAAGGTATGCACTTCCATGCTCGGCTTAACCCTTATCCATTTCAAAGCCTGTAAGACATAATATGTCCTGTCTTTGTTTCTAGCTGCCCTTTTGGCTTCAAGGGAAGTTGTTTAGCCCTGGGGTGCTGGTGAGAATGGAGGTTTGGGAAGAGACCAAAGAGGATAAGCAATGCTCAGCAAGGGGAAGGCAGGGAAGACTAAATGTGTGTGTGTGTGTGTGTGCGCGCGCGTGTGTGTATGGTCTGTGTGTGCATGTGTTTGTATATGGGCTGTGTATGTGTGTATGTATGTGCATGTGTGTATGTTTGTGTGTATATGTGTGTATGGTCTGTGTATGTATGTGTGCATGTATGCCTGTGTGTGTGCCTGTGTGTGTGTGTGTGTATGGTCTCTGTGTGTATGTGTGTGCATGTGTGTATGTGTTTGTATGCTTGTGTGTGTGTATGGTCTGTGTGTGTGTATGTGTATATTTGTGCATGTGTGTGTCTTTGTGTGTGTGTGTGTGTCTGCAGGGCTCATTCATTACCTACTCAGGACCTCAGCACCCAGAGCTATGAAAGTGTGCTTGAGGCAGCTCCTCCTTGCCCCTCCCCCAGCTGTAGTGGAAGGCAGCTGCTGACAGCGCTGTGTGTACAACACCGTCATAACACTCATAGCCTCACACTCTGCACAAACAGAACATGGGCATATGTGACCTCTCACCCTTGCTCTTCCCAAAAGCTGATGATATTTGGCTGTCACCGCATGGGCATTAAGGTGAGCCTTGAACTGTTGGTATTAACTGCGCTAAAGTGACAACAGTACAATGACTAAAACTAAATCAGTCAGCAAGGTTTAACCAAAGCTACCATATATATTTAAAGAGATTTGAGCCAGCGTCGTGGCACACACCTTTAATTCCAGCACTCAGAAGACAGAGGTAGGTGGATCGCTGTGAGTTCAAGGCCAGCCTGGTCTACAAAGTGAGTCTACGACAGCCAAGGCTACACAGAGAATCCCTGTCTTGACAAACAAACAAACAAACAAACAAAAACCCAAAACCAAAAACAAACAAACAAAACAAAACTAAACAAACAAACAAAAAACAGAGATTCAGGAAAAGGCTGTATCTGGGCTAATCGTGTACTTCATTTCACGTCATAAAGCTCTGGATTCCTACTGCCTGTATATATAATTACAATATATTAAGTATACAACCGTATAAATGCGACAACAACTACCTTGTTTTTAGAATAGAATCCCAGCTACCATTCTTGGTTGCTTGCTTTTTGACCAAGTATCTCACGTACCCTTGACCAATTTCAAACTCTCCAGGTTGCTAAGGATGACCTTGAACCCCTGAATTTTCTGGGGTTACTGTCATCTGTCACCATGGCCAGTCTGTGTGATCCTGAGGACTGAATCAAGAGGCATATTTGAAGGGATTCACACCCCACTTCCTCTTCTTCTATACACTGTATGATGTGAGTGTGTTCAAATGTCCCAACTGGTACCAACACTAAATTGGTGCAGCTGGTCTGCCAACTTTTGTACTCTCAGGTTGGTTGTCATGGTGATCTGAAGGGTCATTTCTGGGTCTACCTGCAATTTGTTTGTCTCAGGTCTCCATGGAGATAAAGCAACTGCTGTCATGGGGCTGATGTCAGAGGAATCCTGCTGCTTTTGTAGTTTTCTGAGAAACACTTTCCAGTGTCTCAACGTGAAGCCTCAAGAATCCTAGAATTGCGGAAGTGTCAGAGCTCGGAACAGATCAGTGAATGGGGGCCAGGAAGTGATGTGGCTCCCCACGGGAGCCTGCATAACAACCAGCACATGAGCCCTGCTTCCCCACTTTGGTTTCCCTGGTGTCACTGCCAAACTTCTCCTACACCCTCCTGGCAGGAGTAGAAAGTCACTAGTCTTTGTACATGTGGTAAAACTATATGAAACAGACAGGGGGAAACTTTAACACTGAGTCTAGTCACCCTTTTAATGCCTCAGCAGTGTTTGGTGAGTCAGAACATTCTGCCTTGCTATCCTCCACTGGAGGTCAGGCCTGTGCAGGAAATGGCGTCTCTGAGACGTCTGGGTTGTGATGTGTTACCACTAGGTGGCAGCATCCTGATCTCTCCCTCTGCACCCTTCACTGTCTTTTTCATTAATTTAAAAACAGGGAAATCGCCAGTGGTGGTGGCCTTTAATTCCACCACTCAAGAGGCAGAGACAGGCAGACCACTGTGAGTTTGAGGCCAGCTTGGTCTACAAAGTGAGTCTAGGACAGCCAAGGCTACACAGAGAAACCCTGTCTTGAAAAACAAAACAAAACAAAAGAATGGGTACTTTTGTGTTTGTTACTGTGACTAAAATGTCCAGCAGAAACAACTGAAGGAGGAGAAAGATTTCTTTTGCTCCAGTTTTAGGAGAAAAATTTTAGGTCCACCATAGGGAAGGAATGGTAGCTGGGCAGCTCTTTCTGTGGTGGCAGGGACACGTGGCAGGGGAGGTTCCGTGGCTGGTGCATGGGAAGCAGATTGTGACCAGAGGAGCAGGGAGCTGGGCTACAGACTTCAGAGGCATGCTTCCCCCTAGTGCTGACCTACTTCCTCCAGCAGGCTCGACCTCAGAAAGGTTCCCGTCTCCCCAAATGGTGCCACCAGCTGGAGACCAAACGCTCCAACTGGGACCCAGTAGAAAGCAGTCTGGATCTAGGGCATCATTGTCACACACTGGAACCTGCATAGCATTGACAGTGAATGAAATACAGTTTACACAGCAGCAAAGATGATGTGGGGAGACGTTCGCAACCGCACGAGGTTGGCTAAATGGTGGTCCACGGAGCTTTAGATTCGGCACGGTGGAAGATGATGTCTTCATGAAATACTCTGCAAAAACAACTGGGAGAAAATAAATAAATTACTCTTCCTAGGAGAAGGGGTCCAGATCACACTACGGCCCACCATGTTGGGGAAGTAAGAACAGCAAGAGCTTGGAGCTGCTGGCCACATGTTACAAGGTGCACAGTGCGAAGAGCGCACTGGACCAGGCACGCGGAAACTCGGCTCACTGTCTCCACCTACAACTAACATGTCTCTTCCCTCATCAGTTAATGTAAGTCCATTCCCCCTGGGCGTTCTCACAGACACCTCTCCCAGCTGAGTCTAGATTTTGTCAAGGTGATCACACTAACCTGTAGAGGAATCTTAGTTCAGAAGATAGCTGCTCTGGCAGGAGATCACACCCAAAGACCTTTTAGGAATGCAGACACTCCTAATCTCAAAAGACAGAGGCAAGCAGATATCTGAGTTCAAGGCTAGCCTACTATAGAGCAAGCTCCAAATAGATAAAAAGCTTAAATCTTGGTGTGTTGGGACTCTTGGCTGTGCGCTCTCTCTCTCTCTCTCTCTCTCTCTCTCTCTCTCTCTCTCTCTCTCTCTCTCTCTCTCGCTCTCTGAGACAGGGTTTCTCTGTGTAGCCTTTACTTTCCTGGACTTGCTTTGTAGACCAGGCTGGCCTTGAACTCACAGTGATCTGCCTGTCTCTGCCTCCTAAGTGCTGGGATTAAAGGCGTGCACCACCATCGTCCGGGGAGTTTCAGGTCTCAAATCTCAGCTATTTAATCCCAGCACTCTGGAGACGGAGGCATGCAGATCTCTGAGTTCTGTTCAGTTCTGGTCAGGAAGCTCAGTTGAGTCAGTGAGCTGAGAGGCAGTGCAGTGGAGTTGAGCTCATAGCAGTTCAGTTTGTGGAATTCAGAGAAAATTTTTACTGGGAGAGTTTTACAGAGAGAGAGGTTGAAGAGAGAACAAACTAGACACAGGTGAAGACAGAATAAACCAGAGAATGAGATTAGAACAGATTTCTAGGGTTGGATTGAGGTCAAGCACAGCAATTCGGTCAGAGGCTGAGAGAGAAGCCAGATTGACTCAGTAAGCTAGGAGAGGAGGTTTGAGCCAGAACAGCTGAGTTGAATCAGCCAGCAATGGTTCAGAAAGAGCTAGAAAGGTCGACCTTATTCAGCAGTAATTCTCAGAGGCTGAAAACATTCTAGGCCTACGTTTGATTGTGCAGAGGCTAGAATCTTCCAAGACTAGGCCTTGGTTGGACAGAGGCAGTAAGCCTCAGAGACAACAATTGTATCAGGTGAATAAAAGTTACTTTAACACTAAGCATCATAGAGGACGAGACATCTGGGAAGAACCTCTATCCTTTGACTATAAGGATCCTTCCTGGAGGGGGAGACTGGAAAAGCTATACTCTTAGCTACTCTCGCCCACTGTGTGGACTCTGGGCAGCAGGATCCTGGGGTTATACTTGCTGTGCACACCGAGTTCCTACTGCCCCTCTCAGAAACAGTGGGTTGCTAAGCAAGTGCCAGTAGCTTTATGTCTCCGTCCAATTGCTGCATCATCTCTTTTCCATTCTCCTTAGTGTGGAAACCAGCAAAGCCGAATACTTTGAGCATAGGAATGGAAAAGGCATGAGAACTGAAACCCTGTGGAGGAGGTGGAGCAGAGGCAGTGTCGAGGTGAGCGGTGCTAACAGTTCAGAGGCCCCAGGTTTGAGAACAGGCTCCGGTGGCTGACAGGAGAGGAAGAGCTGGAGATAAAACTGAGCCCCTCCAGGTGGGGCCATCTTTTTGCCAGTGATCTTGAACCTGGAGCTCTGATTAACAAGCATCCTGAAGTGCCATGTTGACAGTCATCCAGGAGGGCTTATTACCGGTAGGGGCATTAGCAGGACCACAGGCAGGGAAAAAGCACTGATCAGTTCTGCTCAGCAAACCCATGGCTACCATAGGGGACACCACATTTAACAAAAGCGACAAGTGGTTGTGCAGTGTCGGTCAGCAGGTCAGTCTAGGCACTGCTTGCTTCCAGATGAGAACAGACTGACTGTGAGGTCAAAGGTCCAGTTTCTCTCTCAGGGATGGCTAGAGTGCTTTAGGGTGAGGCCTGTATGCCAGGAGAGGTTCCCCTCTCACCTGGGGAGGTGGAAATTACTCTCCACCCACTGACTATTAGTTTAGGTCTCTTAGAATGACATTACTGGTATCAGACAGCAGTGGAGAGACTCAGGAGTTCCACAAGGCTGTGATAATACCAAAAGTGCCACAGCCCTTTCTTTGTCAAGCTGCTGTGTGCTAAGCACGGCAGAGGAAGCAGGTGGATGTCCAAAAGCTCTGCCATCGCCAGCTTGACCGCACCTACCAGCAATTCTTGCGCAGAATAAATGGAGTCTCAAACAGTCAAGGTGGAGGAGTGGCATGAGCACCTGAGAGCTCAAGACAGCCTTTATTTATAAAGCTTGGGTAGTGGGGAGGGGTTTGAGGGTGAATGTATCTGATTGGATGCTTAATTTACATGCAGTGGTGCAGTACCTCATTTACATGTAGTAGCAGGGGGTCCTATAACAAGAAGGAAAACACAGTACTTAATTATCGTATGAGTGGGAGAAGAACATCTAGGTATGATTAACGGTCATTGCTGGGGGCTAGGTCTCCTTAGCATAGGGTGGGGTACTTCCAGGAGTTCCCAGGGGCTTTCTCAACAGGTTCTAAAAGGGTCCAGATTTTAATCTTCCTTGAAGGCTATGTGACACACCTCAGCATTTCTAGGGTTCAGAGAGGGGACCCCACTGAGAAAGCGAATACTGTCGCTATAAGGAGCTCAGAGGTTATCTGGAAGCATCAGACTTCGAACTTTCTAGCAGAACCCGACAGAATAACTATGCATCTGACAGATGTTTGGAAGCCCGTCTTCCAGCATGTGTGAGGACTAGATCTAGAGCCCCTTACATACCCGCAGGAAGTTTCTCTGGGGACAGTGACTCGGACAGGTGGCTTGGAGAGCTGCCACCCCCAGGAGGCAGCAGTCCTCCACCTGAGAGGCTTGAGGGCTGTTGGCAGGGGATGAAGTCTAGCTACTGAGAAAGCTGGGGGTGGGGGGAGGCTGAGAATAAATGAACTGCCACTAAGAAATCTTGAGATCTGTACAGTGACAGTTCCAGCCAGAGCCCACCTGGATGACTGTGTCTACATGCTAATCACAGTTCTAGGGTCAGAGGTTCAAGATCACTGGCAGAAATGTGGTTTGCCAGCAGGAGCATGCTGCCAGTCATGATGACCTGAGTCTGATCCCTGGAACCTGCATGATGGAAGTAGAGCTGACGGCAAGTCTCCTCTAATCTCTACAGGCTTGCCTCAGTACTAGGGCACCACCCGCCCTGCCCAAGTAAATGTGCAAGTTGTATCTTCAGTCATTCTTAGCCATTTAGCAAGATTGTGGCCAGCATGGGCTGTAGCAGGTCTTGTCTAAAGAGTATGGATGAGTAAACCCGAGGGCAACCGAGACAGGCAAATCACCACGAGCTTCTCTCCCATTTCCTGCCTTCTGGGTTCTAGGCTAAGCACAAGGCACTGGGCTTGAACACCCAAGATTACAGAGTTCCCATCTGGCCAGTGAGGGGCTGTTCCATGGTATCAGGAAGGTTAAGATCTAGTCTGTGTTCACTCCTGCAGCACTGATGGACTTTTCCTTAACTCATGTTAGTAATCGGCAGTGGAGCCTGCCTGGCCTGGCCTGTGGAGGATGTGTGCTTAGGGACCATGGCCATTAACCCTCATCCAGCCAACTTTGCAGAGGAAATCCGTTCTAGATGTATTACATTAGCTCATGGAGCAGGAGTCATGTGTGAAGCCCTGAGGAGTAGCAGGACCACTGTTCCCTTTTTGTAGTCTGAGACCTAGAAAGTAAAGTGACTTCCTGGGGTCACTCTGCTGGACACAGTTTATGTAGTAGAAGCTCATGTTGCTTTTCAGCTTAACAGCCTGTCACCCCAAGTCTTATGGTATGGAAATTCACACTGCCTCAATTTGAGCTAATGCAGGTGTAGTGCATCCTTTCCATTCTCCCTGGCAGGTGAGCCTAACGATGGTAGAAAGGCTAAGAGAGGAATTTTACACAGATGTTGTAGAATTTACCATTTAATACATATAATTATTACAGCAGTTATTTTTAACCCATTATATCAATAAAAGACACACACACACCCCTAATACATTTTTTAAAAGCCTATACACTAGAACTGGGCAGAAACTAACCCCTTGTAGAATTTTAATTCAGAACCTGGCTGCTTTGGCAAGAGATCACATCCAAAGATCTTCTAGGTCTGTGTGATCCAGCTGGAATACAAACACACGTTTAATCCAGGAGACAGAGACAAGTGGACCTGAGTTCAAGGCCAGCCTAGTATAGAGCAAATATCAGGTAAAGAAAAGCTTCAGTCCAAATATGGTAGTATACACCTTAGAGCCCAAACAATGACGGGAAGGTTAGTTTTTAAAAGGAAGCACCCATGTTTCAATCCCACAAAATTAACAGTCCCAGTGTCCTTATGAAGATACACATAGCCACTGATGTGATGAGCCTCCATAACTGCAGTCCTGATCATCTGTCCTTCAGCATCAAGGTTTTCCAATCTACCAATCTGATGAGCTATCTGTCCCTCTTCAGCTGGTTTGTTATGTTGTCTCCATGCGGGGGTTGGGGTGGGTGGGTGTTTGCTTTCTGTGTTGCTGTCTTTCTGTGTCTCTTCCTTGAGTTGTGTCTTTCATTTTGATGCTTCTCTTATTCATATCAGAATTTTATCAATTTTGATGTAACCCATAGTCTTTCATTACCTATCGAAATATAGGCAAGCCTGCTGGGTGTGGTGGCATATGCCTTTAATCCCAGCACTCAGGAGGCACAGGGAGTGGAATTGCTCTAAATTCAAGGCCAGCCTGGTCTACAAAGCGAGTCCAGGACAGCCAAGGCTACACAGAGATACCCTGTCTCAAAAAACTGAAAAACTTAAAAAAAGAAAAAAAATATAGGCAAGCCAGGCATGGTGGCGCACGCCTTTAATCCCAGCACACAGGAGGCAGAGGCAGGCAGATCGCTGAGTTCGAGGCCAGCCTGGTCTACAAAGTGAGTCCAGGACAGCCAGGACTACACAGAGTAACCCTGTCTTAAGGGGGAAAGAAGAAGAAGAAAAGAAATATAGGCAAAACCTCTTCCCAAATGTAGCATAATCCTCAAGTTCCATTCGGATGTTAAAACATCTTTAAAGTAGAGAGGTTGGTTTAATTCAGTAGGGTTTTTCCCCCACCATTCAGTATCTTCCAGCTAATCTCTCCCGCCCTTCTTTAAAAATCAAGGTTCAGTTAGGTATTTATGAATCCACACGTTAGACATTTAGGCACTCTCATCCCATGCCCAGCTCCATGCCAGTGAGCTGGGTTCCAGTGCAGCAAACCAGAGTTGTACCCATTATCAATGGGCTGTCTACCTTGATCCTCAATTTCATTAGGTACCATAGGTTCACTTTTAAGCATTTTCTGTTCCCTTGGTTCCTCTGTCTCTTGTCTCTCAAAACTTTAAAGAGGAGTTTATTCTGGTGGTCATAATTGCAATGATTATTGCAATGGTGGTTTTTTTGTTTTTGTATTTTTGTTTTTAGACAGGGTTTCTCTGTGTAGCCTTGGCTGTCCTGGACTTGCTTTGTAGACCAGGCTGGCCTCAAACTCACAGCCATCCACCTGCCTCTGCCTCCCGAGTGCTGGGATTAAAGGTGTGTGCTACCACGCCTGGCCAGCAATAGCGTTTTCAAACAACATCTTTATCCCTGGACTCCTACCCTTGTTCTCAAGGGATCTGAAATGGAGGTTTGTGGAGGAATGCTGAGGGGATGTAACATCTATCAATAAAGCGCTGTTTAGCCAATCAGCTGGGCAGAAGGACAGGAAGTGGTAGGCGGAGCTTCCTGGGGAGAAAGAGCAAGTTTGGCAGTTGAGGGAGAGACGGTTGACAGGGTAGGAAAATGAAGGAAAGAATGGCCTGTGGAGTATCATTGTAGCAAATGCTTGGGGTATATGTATTATATATCAGTTTAGAGTAATTTGTTTACCATAGCTTAAGAATAGATTTGTATTAGTATAGTTTCTGCCCAGCTTAGAGCTAGCAGCTTTAGAGTACTCTTCAGACTCTGTGTCTTTATTTAGCATCTTAGGCTGAACCGATACATTTTTACTGTAAGAGTTTCCCATTTTTAATGTGGGAAAGTCTGTATATATAATTAAAACTCTTTTGAGGTGGCTTATTGTGATTTGCTCTCAGAGCCTCTTGCATTGTTCCTTGTTCTGGGCTTAAGGATCCCACTGTTCTGAGGTCTCCAGAGTCTCTGGGCATCCAAAAGAACTCAAAGAATTGAATTTTTCTATGGAGATGATCCCAGGCGAATTCCCCTCGGCTTTCTGTCAGATGTCTCCTGTCCTCTGTGACATTTCTTTCAGATGTTCTCTGTTTCTGTAATGTTTATGGGCTTTTTTCTCCAATCACATTGGATTTTCTTACCAACCACATGGGGGGGGGTGTCATATATAAAACTTTTACTCGCCTGTTTCAGTTTTTGTCGTGGAGGTTTATTGCCTCCTTCTCCTAAGCTAGGCCTACAGTGTTTTTAGCCTCTGAGACTTACTGCTAAATAAGCGCACCCTTTCTTGTTCTGAGCTCTGGGATGGCTGGTTCAACTCAGGTGTTCTGGCTCAAACTCCTTGTTGACTTATTCAATCTGGCTTTTCTCTCAACCTCTGAATTGCTCTGCTTGGCCTCAATGTAACTCCAGCAATCTGCTCTAATCTCTGCTTTACCTGAGTTCTCTCCCTGCAACCTGTCTATTACTATCTCAGTAGAACTTGCTCCTTTCACTCTCTGTATTGCCCCTAAGTAGCTTCCCTTTCCTCTCTGTTCTCATTAGAGTTGGGGATATCCTATTCTCTGATTTGTCACTTTTTCTGCCACTCAAAACATCACTTTCAAACATGGATGCTTCCTTTTGCAAACTTTACCTTCACTGTTTGGGTTTAAAGGCATGTACCACCATGCGTGAACCTAAGTTTTTCTTTACCTGATACTTGGTCCATACCAGGCTGGCCTTGAGCTCAGATCTGGTTGTTGCTGTCTTCTGGATTAAAGGTGTATTCCTGCAGCATCTCGCAGATCTCGGTCTTTGGATGTGCTCTCTCGCCAGAGCAGCCATGTTCTGAATTAAAATTCCTTTACAACTCTCTGTGCATTTATTATTTTTTGAGATAGGGTTACTCTGTTACACAGAGCCCTGGCCTCTTTTTGTAGAGCAAGCTGGCCTTGAACTCAAAAGATCAGCCTGTCTGTGCTTTCTGAATGCTGGGATTAAGGGCGTGCACCACCACACCCGCCCTATCTGTGGTTCTTTCATGACCCAGCACTACTTCCCACCACATTGAAGTCCTTTAAGTGATAAAAAGGTGAGCATGACTGAGCTGCTGTGATGGATGTGAACATGTCTACTGCATTCCAAATATGGGTGGAGAGGAAATCGCTCATTATTTTTGCCTATAAGCTTGGTTAGTGCAAGATTACCACCCCTCCGTCCCAAATAAAAGGACCGTCAAGAACTGAAGAGGGCTTGAACAGGAGGCAATGAAAACCGGGATTGGGCAGAATGTATCACAGGGAAAAACCACTGGCTTGAAGAGCTGGAAAATGGCTCTGCTACACATTTCCCATGGAATAGACGAAGGATGTTCCTTGACTCCTGTAGGCCTCAGAATACTCATGGATAAAGCCGGGACCAGCAGTTCTAATGAATAATGGCCCAAAGCTGAATTTCAGATTCCTGTACCCTTTTGTTATTAAGATAACATACACGGGGTAAGGATATAGATCAGTCAGTAGAGTGCCTGCCTAGTGCACAGAAAGCCCAGAGTTAGATCCCTAGCACTGTATAATCAGAGTGTGGTATCTGTACTTGCAGCAGTAGCAGTACTTAGGAGGCAGAAGCCGTGTTTTCTGTTGCTGTGACACGACACCACAACCAAGGCAACTTATAAAAAGAGTTTGAGTTTACCATTTCAGAGAGATGGAGTCCATCACGGCAGGGAATAGTGGCAGGTGGTGGCAGGAATAGCTGAGAGCCCTTTCTCAAATCACAAGTAAGGCCGGGCATGGTGGTGCATGCCTTTAATCCCAGTACTCGGGAGGCAGAGGCAGGTGGATCGCTGTGAGTTCGAGGCCAGCCTGGTCTACAAAGTGAGTCCAGGATGGCCAAGGCTACACAGAGAAACCCTGTCTCGGAAAAACAAAAACAAAAACAAACAAACAAAAAATCAAATCACAAGTAGGAAGCAGAAAGCCTCAACTGGGAATGGTGTGGCTTTCAAAGTTGCGAGCCTGTTCCAGGGACATACTTCTTCCAGCTTGGCCATTATCTCCCAGTCCTACACAAACAATGCCACCAAGGGAACCAAATAAATATTCAAACATCTGAGCCTATGTGTAAATTAGCACAGGCTGCTGCATAATACCACAACAGAACAAAACATGTTATTCAGAATTCTAATGTTTCTTCTTTAGTAATTTCCAAGGTCAATTCTGTTAAATTTTTTTTTGAGACAGGGTTTCTCTGTGTAGCCTTGGCTGTCCTGGACTCACTTTGTAGACCAGGCGGGCCTCGAACTCACAGAGATCAGCTTAATTATAAAAGTATGAATGTTTTGCCTGTATGTATGTCTGTGTACCGTGTGCATGCCTCCGGGCTGAGCCCCTGGACTTAGTTACAGCTTTAACCTGCAATATTGATGTTGGGAATTGAAGCCAAGTCCTCTGAAAGGGCAGCCAGTGTGTTTTTCACTGCTAAGCCATTTCTCAAGCCAAAGCTGTTATTTTAATCATAAGAAAGCAAATATTGTATTTCTATAACTTTTCACATGAAAAGTGTTGACTCTGCATTCTATCTTAACATTCTATTAGAGACAGTCTTCAGAGTACTTGCTTCTCTTTGGGGATAACTGAAAGGTTTTGGGGTTCTAGGGGAACACTAGAGTGTCTTTTTGGATAAAAGACCTGGAGTTACTTGTAGTGGCTACAAACATGCTTTCGTTTTGATTCCAAGTATGGGATGTGAGATGTCTGTCCGATAGAAAGGGAACTGCCTCGTGCCAGTCTTTGCCAGTTAATAAACATGCTGGTAAGGACTTTGAGAGGAGATAAATAGGAGCCCCAAAACAGATTTTGCTGTTCATCATTCCTGCTTTGAGGTTTCTGCTGCTGCAGTTGTAGTTGTGTTTTAAGGGGTATGCGGGAATCACCCCAGAACTGAGTCTAAAAAGGTCTACCTTTTTCGTCTCTATTAACCTTCCTTCTCTCCTATCTAGGGCAGGTGGGCTGGGCGGGAGGGAGAGGCATTAAAGAACAGCAAATGGAGTTTAATAGACCAAAGCCTGCAGCTATGACCTCCACAGACAGCTGGACATCACCATGGTGGAGGCCGCGGGAGTTCAGAACATGGGTAGTGTGTGGAGTTCCTTCTTACAGGCTTCACAGGGACAGAGAGGCTCTCTGTCGTGTGATTACTAGGTAGTCTACAGTGCCTGCTTGCACTCAGGTTGTCTCTGATGCCCGGCTGGCAGAGAGAAGGATGGAGGCAGCCTGTATGTACAATAAGCTTTGAGGCGAGAAGAGCAAGAATCTACAAAAGTCAGTCGAGGAGGAGCTTTACAGAGCAGCACATGGCCTTGGCTAACAATAACGGTTGCAGGCCCCGGTGCATAGGGTTCTTATATTCACTTGACAGCCATCCCTGGTGATACCAACACCTAATCTCCAGAACTGTAGATCCCTTCGGGGGACAGTGTTCTCTTCACTTCCTGTCTCTTTCTCCCCTGCAGTGCTTTCAGACAAGAAAGTGACTGAATTATAGCTATGAATTCTAGTTTTGATGTAGGTCCATTTTATCTACTTTTTCTTCTTTAATTATGACTTAGGGGCTGGAGAGATAGTTCAGTGGTTAAGAGTACAGGCGGCTCTTCCCGAAGAGCCACCAAGTGGCTTACAGGATGATAATTCTAAGCATGAGGTTGGACATGGTAGTGGATGCCTTTAATTGCAGAACTCAAGAGGCAGAGGGAGGTAAATGTCTGAGACCAGGCTGGCCTTGAACTCAGTGATCGCCTACTTATGCCTCCCAAGTGCTGGGATTAAAGGAGTGTGCCCCCCACGCCCAGCAGGCAGTGCCTTTCTATTCTTGAAAAAGCTTCCTGTTTCTGTCACTATGACATGCAGCCTCAGTTGAAATAAAAATATGAATCTCGATATATTTCTTATATATAAGATTTATCACCACAAAGGCACAAATTAGGGAGAGCAGGAATAGGAGGGGCATCTGTATTGATCCTAAATGTATTAAGCAGTTCATGAAAGAAAAGAAGCCCATGCCGACATATCTGAGACCGTGACTGTGTAGGTCCTTAGAAAACATAGACACTAATTGAAAAGTCTGGATAGTTCATCAACAGTTCTGAAATTTTATTTGTAATTTAAGCCACTCATAAAAATAGATCAGAAGTTAATCTTATTTAAGTGTATGACTGTAAACTCTGTGAGTGAAAAGTACTGGGCATGTTTCCCAGTATGTTTGGGGATGCCACTGTCATCCTGACAAGAGAGCCAACACATCATAAAAAAGGAGTAAAAGCTGCTTTCATTCAATCTTGAATACCTTAATACTTGTGCAAACAGAATACAGCAGCATATGTAATGTGACTGAGTAGGACAGGCTCTGAGCCATGAGGTTGGTTAATTCATTTCTGAATTAACTGAATGTGCAAAAGCCTGAGGAGGAGACGCACTTGGCTTCTTTGAAGAATGATAAAATGCTCCATGGCTGGTATTCAGACAGAATGGGCCCGGGCGTGGTGGTGCACGCCTGTAATCCCAGCACTGAGGAGGCAGAGGCAGGCAGATCGCTGTGAGTTCCAGGCCAGCCTGGTCTACAAAGTGAGTTCCAGGCCAGCCAGGGCTACACAGTGAAACCCTGTCTCGAAAAACCAAAAAAAAAAAAAAAAAAAAAAAAAAAAAAAAAAAAAGAAGAAGAAGAAGAAAAAAGAATGGGACCTAGGCACGTCCATGGCTGTCACTGTGTCTGGGTGACAATGGTGCAGGGGAAGCTGGGTGGAAAGTGCTTGAGTTTGGTCTGAGGGTTCTGCTGTGAATAGTAAGGAAAAAGGTTTCTAGGCATTGCTAACAAAATGGAATGACCTCACGAGTGCATAAATAAATTCAAAATACAAGTGCTGAAAGTGACTATACCTTCCAGCCCCAAACTACACACTCTATTTCATTTCAAATTAGTGAATTCAAGCAGAATTTTGTAGTGACAGGAAGGAGATGAGTGGTTGCCTCAGAAGTACAAGGAGACAAAGGTGACAGGTGGGCTGGCATAGTGACGGGACTGGTGCTGACAGTTTTGGTGTGACAGTGCTCACTCAGGTCAATGTACACTTTAAGTTGTTTGTTGAATGTTAAGGTTTTGGGTCAAAAGTTCTTAGGTCTGTAGAGAAGATGCCTGGTATGAGCAGTGGGAAAGTTAGTAGTGCACATGTGTTTTTCCAGAGAGGATCTGTAAGAGCCTGGGTGCGATGGTCTTATTTTGGCTTAATCTGATATAGAAGAGATACTGTTGGGAATGCTCTATTTACACACAGAAAGATGTCTGAAACTAGGGAAGAGGTTGAGGATTCTAACAGAAATCCTTTAATGTTTTCTATTAGAACTGGTTGCTGAAGAAAGACCTGTGTAGCCCTGGCTGTCCTGAATCCACTTTATAGACTGGGCTGGCCTCCAACTCAGTGATCCTCCTGCCTCTGTCTCCTGAGAGCAGCTGAGATTAAAGGCTTGCACCATCACGCTTTTTAAACATTTGCTGTAGTTTTGTGTCTTTCTTGTTCTGTCACCTGAGTTCTAAGCTTTCAGCTTATGGACTAATTTTTTTTTTTTTTTTTTTGTATGCTCCAGAAAACCTGGTATGTAGTTGGTAAGCATGGAATATTACTTTGAACTTCCTAAGAATTCTGAGATTGTATAATACTTCTGGCTTACTGGAGTAAACAGTCATTCCTTTCTGTGATAATTTTATTACTTTTACATTTTAAGCCTGGCACTTACCAGACAGCCCAGGTAGGCTTCAATTTCACAGCTTTGTGGTCTTGCTGTGTCAGCCTTCCAAGCGTTGGGATTAGAGGTGAGTCACCGCACACACGCTAGATACTTGATTATTAAGCTGGCTTCAGGCTGTGTTGCTATGAATAAATCACTGGCTGGAGTTAAAAGGAACAACTGCAAATCATACAAGATGACACACCTGAAATGGTAAACTTTAAGGCTAAAATGGAGCCTAAGAGAGAAGCATTACTGAAACAGGCCTGTTTCCGGTAGTCCATGGGCATCTCTGTGGGTACGCTTCCTTCCTGGGTCTCTGTCACTCCAAACAAGGTCTGGCCAGGGATGCTTAAACAGGAGTCCGGAGTAGAGATGTGCTGGGACAGTTCCCCTGCTTGGGGTCAGAGGTGACCAACACAAGTAAACGTAGGCAAGCACAGGACGACCAAACTACCCTCCGATCCTTCCATTCCCTGGGGGGTTGGAGTGGGGGGGGGTTGCTGTCCCGACCGGCCTCCGAGGTCGGGGTGGGGACAGAGTCGGGGACGCCGTCGGGGATACCGAGAGGCCTCCGAGGACAGTGGAAATCAGGCCAAGGGCCTACAGGCTTGCTTGGCCGGCGGATCGCCGAGCCAGGTGACGCCGCCGCCGCTTGTCGGGCCGCGCATGCGCATAACGGCGCCCCCGCCCCCACTGCCCGCTCCCAACGCCCCCGCCGCGGCCCGCGGGCCATGGAACCCGCCGAGGCCGGCGCGGTCCGAGCGCTGCTGCCCGCGCGTCCGGGCGCCGTCACCCCGTGAGCCCGGCGGGCCGGGTCCGGCCGGTGCCGCAGCGCGCCCGCCCGCCGGTGCCGCGCGTGCGCGCCCGCGGAGTGAGAGCGCGAGTGAGGGGTGGGCCGCCGCGACGATGCCGCGGGGCCGCCCCCCGAAGCCCCGGGACGGCGCAGCGCGCGGCGACTCCGGTAAGGCCCCGCGGCGGCCGCCGAGTCCCCGGATGGGCGCGGGGTGCGCCGGGAGCGGCGCGGAGGGCGGGCGGGCGGCGGCGACTGGCCGGGCGGGCGCAGCGCGGGCGGACGGATACGGGCGCCGCGGCCGGGCCCCTCCGCGCTGGGCCTACTTTCCGGGCCGTGGCGGCGCGGGGGCGGCGGCGCGGGCGGCGGCTTTCCCCTCCCCCTCCGGAGTTCCTGTCGGCTCCCTCCCCGAGCCCCTCGCCGCGGGCTTCTCAGAGTCTCAGAAGCTCCTCAGCGTCCTCCTGAGTCCCGGTGCTCCAGCCTCTCCCGGTCCCCCCGCCCTCCATGTCGCCTGCTCAGCGCCGCCGTCCTCTCAGTCCCCTCCCTCCATGTCTCCCAGTCCCTTCCGCCTGTCCCCTGTCCGTCCCGGCCTTCCTCCGCACGGGCCCGAGGGAGTGCCGGCTCTTCCGGTGTGTCCGGGGTTCCGTGCCCCCCGGGGGGGACCCCGTCCCAGCGGGGACCGAGTCCTGGGAGGCCGCGGGGAGCGCACAGTAGATCCGGGGAGGAGGAGGAGGAGGGCATTGCTCTCTGTCATTTATGCCTCGCTAGCTGCTTGAGCTAACTTGGGGGTCTATTTCCTCAGCAGGCAAAGTGATGGGGGAAAATGTCACCCACACGATCGCCTCCCCTCAGCCCGGCGCTAAGGGGCCCCTCCTCCAGCGCGAGGAGGAGGAAGCAGGCATCCATTGCCACAGCGTTCTTTTGAGATGGGATGGGGGCTCATCGGGTTGAGAGGCGCAGAGCTCCGCTGTACGTGGTTTAGCCAGGGTTTAGTCTCAGGCTTGCAAAATACCTGCCCCGGAGTCCCCCGCGTTTGTGGTCCTGGAGCGGCCCTGGGCGGTTTGTGCAGGCAAGCTGCCTGGGAAAGGACCCTGCCTGGGAGCTGGGAAGGCGGTGCCTGTCTGGGACGCAATGGAAGGTGAATCGCCCCAACTTCTATTATGTTTAAGTAGCTGGTTGCTGCTTAGTGACTCGGGGTTTCACTGTCTTTGGGGATGAGTACACAGAGATTGAATTGCTGTGTGTGACCAAGGAGCCCAGGTGCAGACGCCGCCCACGGGCCTGGACCTACAAAGGACTGTGTTAAACTGATTCTTTGGGAGAAAGGGGTGAGGAGTTGGCACCAGTCTAAGCTCAGGAACAGGACACCCAAACTAAAAGTTACAACTTAAGTACTGCTGTTACTCTTGACAGAGTCAACAGGCATGCCATAGGGCAGTAGGAACACTGTTTATGAACTACAGCAAGCGCTTTCCCACTGTTGGTTTTCATGGACTGCTTGGAGCAATGGTGGCTGTATGGTAGTTAGTTGGCAGGTACGAAGAGCTGCGGTGCAGAGTAACTGCTCAGAATAGTCATCAATGGCTGCTGCCTCTCTGCGTTAGCCTTGACCATGCTTTCATAGTGTGTGTGTGTGTGTAAGGTGTTTGTTTTGTTTACATGTTTTATGCCAACAATATTGCAAGGTTCAGTGTGAAGAAGGCTTACAGAGAAAGAATGTAAAATTTCCATTGAGACAAGGCTGAGATTTCATTCCTCCCCCAGCACTACATTTTACCAGATGGTAACACCGTGCACACGGGATGATTCTGCTTCTCCTGTTTTCCCAGACACTTCATAGCTAAGTTTTTAAATTTTTTCAATCACATTTTTTTTGTGTGTATGTACTTGTTGGCAAATGTTTTGTTTGTTTTTACATACTAAACCATCTCTCCAGCTCTGTAGATAAGTTTGTAGCTTCTTCCTCAGAACTAGGTTTGCAATCCACTACACCTTTCCAAGGTACCCATAGCTCTAGAGGTGGAGTTTTCTTTCTCTTTTTCCTCCCTCCCCCCTCCTCCCCTACCTCCTTCTCTCTTTCTTTCTTATTGTTTGTTTTTTTGAGACAAGCTTTGTCTGTGTAACAGAGCCCTGGCTGTTCTGGACTTGCTTTGTAGACCAGACTGGCCTCAAACTCACAGAGATCTGCCTGCCTCTGCCTCCCTAGCACTGGCATTAAAGTTTGCATCACTACCTGGCCCAGAGGTGGAGTTTTCAGACTGGACTCTGCTGGTCTTTAAGTCCATCACTTGTTGTGGGTGATCTCTTCAAATGTGACTAGGCCTCACCCTGATCAGACTTCAGACTAGGTCCTTGAGGGCTCTGCTGTAACCTCACACTCCCTAAGCCTCAGGCCCAGCTTCAGCGCTGTGCTGGGCTTTGCTGCTGTCCTCCATGGTGCGAGTTTTGGCTTTTTGTTTGTTTGTTTATTTGGGGCATTTGATTCCCTTTTGAGAGATCATCTTATTTCACTTTTACCCCAAGTGTTGCAGCTTCTTCAGAGAGATCTTCCTCAGACCTCTTAGAGGGCATCTGTAAGCCAGTCTGGCTCACAGCAGTGGTTCTCGCATTGTGATGCTTGTGGCCCTGAGGTCTTCTTGAAGAGCTTACACACAAGTATGTAAGATAAATACTTTATAGTGTCATTAAGAGCACTTGGCGTTTTCACTAATTTACGTGCAGTAGTTATATTACAGCAGTTCTGAGTATAACTGCAGCCAATTTAGCATACAGTATTTTGGTTGTGTACCAGTTCTGTGACTGACCTGCCATACATCCACACACCTCACAACAGGGCATGCAGATGCGGATATGAGAATCCAGCTGTCACTTTATTACGCCAGACATTAAAAACTTTGTAAGCCAGGCGTGGTTACCCCACATATCTTTAGTCCTAGCGATGGGCAGCAGAGACAGGTGGATGCCCAAGCGTAGACCACCCAGGATACACAGTAAGACCTTATCTCTAAAGAAGTTGTCAGTAATTTTGTGAAACTATTTTTCATTAAAATGTATTATGTTAACATGCAACAAACTGATTGAAAATAAATTAGATTTTATTTATTTATTTATTTATTTATTTATTTATTTTTTTGAGACAGGGTTTCTCTCTGTAGCCTTGGCTATCCTAGACTCACTTTGTAGACCAGGCTGACCTCAAACTCACAACAATCTACCTCCTGGGATTAAAAGTGTGCCCCACCATGCTTGGCATTTTATTTGATATTTATGAGTGTTTTGCCTGCATGAATGTATGCACCACATGCAAGCCTGGTATTTGAAGGTCAGAAGAGGTTGTGGAATTCCCTGGAACTGGAGATAAGGACATTTGTGAACCACAGTGTGGATGCTGGAAACCAAATCCGGTTCTATACAAAATCAACAAATGCTCTTAACGACTGAGCCATCTCCAGCCCCCTGTTCTGTTTTTGTTTTTGTTTTTTAAGAATTGTATATTATCTATCATCTCTCTGTCTGTCCAGTCCCTGGGGCAAGCTGACCTAGGCCTTGTTTGTGTCACTTCTCTTGCCTTTGAATCCCGAGCGCTGGGATTAGGTATGAGCTCCACATTCAATTTAAAAATCAGCTCAGCCTGCTTTCTTTCTTTCTTTCTCTCTCTTTTTTTTTTAAGATTTATCTATTTATTGGTTATACAGTATTCTGCCTGCAGGTGAGCCAGCGGGCCAGAAGAGGGCATCAGATTTCATTATAGATGGTTGTGAGCCACCACACGGCTGCTGGGAATCGAACTCAGGTCCTTTGGGAAGAACAGTCAGTGCTCTTAACCTCTGAGCCGTCTCTCCAGCCCCAGCTCAGCTTTCTTTCCTTCATCTTTCTTTCTCTCATTCTTTTTTTCTTTTTGGTTTTTCAAGACAGGGTTTTTCTGTGTAGCCTTCACTGTCCTGGAGTCTCTGTAGACCAGGCTGACATTGAACTCACAGAGATCCCTCTGCCTCTGCCTCCCAGAGTGTTGGGATTACAGGCGTGCACATCACACCTTGCTTCAGCTCAGCTTTCTAGGAGGAAGATGTTTAAGAAATCTGTATAAACTGCAGGTCTCTGAAGTCCTTGTTAATACTATAGATGTATATAAGATCAGTGACTGCCTTCTTACAATCTGTAGTGATTTATCCAGCATTTTGGTCACTACATTAGGATTATTGTTGTTTTTTTTTTTTTTTTTAGACAAGGTCTTGCTATGTAACCTTAACTGACCTAGAACTCCAAGTTTGCCTGCCTTGGCATGCACTACCATGCCCAGTATATTATGAACTTTAAGGGTCACTCTGAGGGGTTTTTGTAGTGGCAGGGAACTGAAGTTCTGGAGATTAAGTGATTTGGAGGGTAGCCTGGGGGCATAGAGATGTCTGTCTGCATGGACTCTAGATATATATATATAAAAATACTCTTCATGTGGGCGACTAGGTTTGTTCCACACTAGTTGTGAACACTCTGTAGTAGGTAGGTGTTGTGCGAGGTGCTGGGGGTTCAAAGCTAAATAGGGGGTTGATCTCTGCTACCACTCTTCAGGATGGTGAGTAAGTGCAAATGTGGCATGGCAGCAGAGAGCAGACTGAGTTTCCTAGAGAAAATAATAGGAAAATCGAAGTCTAAAGAGACTGGCAGCAGGGCGTAGTCCTGTAGTTTGTAATCCCAGGATTTGGATGGTAGAGACAGTAGGATCAGGGTTCAAGGCTATTCATACCTACAGAGTGAGTTCAAGGTCAGTCTGGGCTACTTGAAACTTTATCTCAAAAAGCACACAGAAACAAAAAACAAAAAGAAATGTTGATCCACCCAAAACACTCTTGAAAGAAGTTTAGTATGTGGATAAGTCAGTCTTGCTGGGTGTGGTGGTGCACACCTTTAATCCCAGCACGTGGGAGGCAGAGACAGGCAGTCTCTGGGTTCTAAAACAGCCTGGTCTACTTAGCAAGTTCTTGGCCAGCCAGAGCTGCATAGTGAGACCCTGTTTTGAGAGAGGGAAGAAAGGGGGGCGTGGAGAAGAAAGATCTGCCTCACCTGTTGATAGATGAGCCAACATTTACATAATACGCACAAAGTTGTACCCATTAAGGCTGTGTGCATCAAGACTGGCATTTCTACTGTATTTTGTATTATTTTTTAGAAAGCTCAAGATACTTTTCTAATAATTTTCAGTGTAGTTTACTTTCCAAACATTTGAAACTTTTGTTTGTTTGTGTAGCTTGTCAGTCCTGGCTCCAGAGATCAGGCTGGCTTCATGGATTTGCCTACGAGTGCTGGGATTAAAGGCGTGTGCCAGTAACACCTGGCTACATTTAGAGCCTTTTTGTTACTGACTTGTAGTTCAGTTGTCAGAAACCGTATTTTAGGTGGTTTAGTCACTTGGATTTACTGATGCTTGTGTCATGTTCTCTGACCCATATTTGCTAAGCAGCCCTTGTGTGTTATCCTAATGCGCAGGGACTTAGAAAAGGGCTGTTTGTTATCTTTATCCTGTGTGGCCACTCTGGTGAGTAGTGTCTCATTCTAGTTTTGATTTACATTCCATTAATGATTAATGGTGTTGAGCATTGGTGTAGACTTTAGATCCTGACAGAACTGCCTTAAGGAAGAAGGACTTGGGATTCAGACCTGGGACAAGTGGCTGAGGTGCCTATGTAACATACCTAAGTGGACCTGGACTCCAGGCTCTCCTGCTTCTCTCGGTCCCTACCTGTTACAGCTGGCACACTCCGCCCTCCACATGGAACTTCTCAGTCAGGGCCGGGGCTTCCTCACTCAGATGCTCGTCACTATATAATCCAGACATTTTGGTTCTGTCCTTCATCTCTCTGCCCACTGTTCTGTGTCCCTCTGCAGGGTGACTTCCCTAGCCCTGTTCCTTGGGACCGGTGAACTCGCCTGAGAGCTGCCCCCAATAAACCTGCTTTTATACTTTAATTTGGCTTGAATTGGCTCATTTCACTGGAGGAGAGTACCTATCAGGACTTGTGTGGCACATGGCTTCCGAGACTCTGGACTGTTGACTCTGCTTGCCTTAGGAAGGTTGACTATTATATGTAGGATATTAAGCAATGGCAGATAGAAAGTAGGGAAAGGAACAGATAGGGACCATGGACACCTGTGTCCTCCCACCTCCACCCAGGGACATGTCCCCAGTGACCTACTTCTCAGAATTTACAGAGCCTCCTAAAATAGAACCAACCAGCTGGGGATCAAGTCTTCAGAACACAAGCCTCTTTGGGGGACACTTCATATCTAAATCACAGTGCTATCTTTGTATTTGTTGATATTTTTACTTCCTTGGGAAGTTGTTTATTTGTTCCTCATTTCAGGCTTTATTCGCTTGCCTTTTAAATGTTGAGTTATATGAGTTATTACTGATTGGCAGATGTTTTCTCCTAACTAGTAGCAAGAAAATTCAAATTTCATTGATAGTGTTCTTTGACATATAAAATATGAAATCCGATCTACTCATTTTTCTCTTTGATCGCTTTAGATCAAACCCATATGAGGCCCTGTGTGGTGGCACATGTCTTTAATCTCCGCACTGAGAAGGTGGAGACAGATGCATCACTACGCATTGGAGGCCAGCCTGGGTCTACACTTGTGAGTTCCAAGGCAGTCAGAGCTACATAGTGAGACCCTGTTTCAAAAAACAAACATCATAAAAAACCCAAAACTACAGAAAAGTAAAACAAAACTCAAACAACAAAAGAAAACAAAAGCAAAAACCTGTTATGAAGTTTACAGTCAGGAAGGTTTTCCCTTAGGAACTTATTTAACTTTATTTATTATCTCTGAGATAGGATCTCACTACCTAGCACTGGCTAGTCTGCAACACAGAGATCTGCCTGCCTTTGCCCCTTGAGTGCTGGAACTAAACGTGTGACAACCCCATTTTCACTTAATTTTGAGGCAAGATTTTGCCATTGTTGTTTAGACTTTCCTTGGCTTCTTGTTTCTCCTTCCTTATACTTGTGAATACTAGACGAAACCACTATACTGTTTATATTTCAAGAGTTTTATAGTGTTGTTAAGTGAGATGTTTGTTCTGATTTGAGTTTACTTTTGTAAGTGGTATGAAGTAGGCATATGAATTCATTATTTTACATACAGCTGGCTGTCTTCCAGTCCTGCAGCCATTTATTGAAGAAACTGATTGGCATTTTTGACAGGATGTGAAAGGTTATTTCCAGACTGTCAGTTCTGTTACTCTAGTCCCTAAGTCTATCTTCGTGCCATTTCTACCATGTTTGGTGTAGCACTTGCACCTTATGTTAGTATAGCTGCATAGTCATTAGAATTGGCTGTTTGTTTTTGTATGTGTGCTTCCACCTCCAAATGACTTGTGATGCATGTTAGACCCAGAAGGTATCCTGTATGTACGAAATCAGTTTCTTCCCCTTTTTCTGTATAGTCCAAAAAATACCAGCTTTAGCAGTATGCTATCGAACATTTTTTGAAAGGCCCTGTTATATCTAAATTTCAAATCTAGAGCTCTGTCTTCCAGGTATACAGGAGGCTGTAGGCAGTTCAGATTTTATTTTGTTATAATTTAACTTGTAGTTTTGTTATACCTGGATGATGTCTGCTGATTACCCAAATGCATTCATCTACCTTAGCAGTCAAATTTTGCAGGTAGAAATTGTCTTAACAAGACAATTGAGATGGTAGATCAGGTACTCAGAGGGGCAAATAGAGCAGTCAAGGCATGATGAAGACTGCAAATAGAAACCCTGCCCAGGCGCCCCTTACCCTCCCCCAGCCTGCTCCTGCAAATATAAACACTGCCCAAGGGGGACACTCATGCTCCTGAAAGGCATTTGCTGTGAGAACAGGAGTGAACCCGCGCAGCTTTCTTGGCTTAGTTGTGTTAGAGATACATTGTGTATTGGTTGTCTTCATGCACACTGATGACTTAGAACATAGTCGTTTCACTGAAACTGCTCATGCTTCAAACATCTGGGGAACTTTGGCCTGGTTCTGAGCTTACACATCGGCCTAAGGTGCTGCCGAAGAAATCCTGCTTGATCTGCTGTCTGTACTTGGGCAGAAAGTAGGGACTGTGCTCTCATCTGAGACGCCACCTTACAAAGAGAAATACTGAGTTAGGAGGAAGCCTTAGATTTTTTTTATTGAAAATGAACCCTCTTTAAATGGCATAGTTTCTCTAGGATCTTAGTTTTCTTAGCTAAATAGTTGGTGGGGATTGTGTGATCCTGTGTTAATGAGTCTTTTTTTTTTTTTTTTTTAAAGTAGACCTGAAAGTAGAACGGTGGCGTCTATGGACTGAGACAGGTGAAAGGTGGAAAGATGAGGATGAACGTGCTCAGTGCTTGTTCTATGCATACATGGAAATAACACAGTGAGCTTGTAATAAGTACAGTTAGTATGTGCTAATGAAAACACACTCAACCAAAAGAATGCAAGCATTTCAGAGGGTTCTCCCACCCACTGTGTGGCTGCATCCATCCCATCTTTGTCTTTTGTAGATTATTTACCTCTTAAAGAATCTGTTGGCTTCTCTGGCTGCAGACCTTGAATGGTAGGAGTTTTAAATATTTTCAGTATTAGTTTAGTACAGTAAATTAGGAAGTTTGCTTATATGAGGATATAGTTAAGAATAAATAGAATAAAAGTTATACATATTTCCTTAGCTATTTAAGAATGTATAAAGTTGCATTGCTTAGAATTACTCAGTTTTTCTCAAACTTGAATTTCTTTTTTTTGTCAAGGGTCTGTTGGGGAATGTTTGAGTTGTTATTTTCCACCCATCTCTGCTCTACCTCCCTTCTACCACCTCTCCTTGGAATTACACAGTTCTTGTCATAGGCAGGAAACTTGTCCATCTGTGAGAGTTCAGGCTGTTGTCTGCAAAAGGAGTGTAAAAGGAGGGCCGTGCCTGTCTAATGCTGGTGTTTGCCAGGTCTTTGAAGAAGCAGAGTTCGGCTTGAATCCTCAGAACCTAAACTCAGCCCCAAATCTAGTCCCAGATTTCTGAAGTCAGATGTTTTTGGATCAAATTTCATTTTGTTTTCTAGTATCACAGACTAGCTTCAAATTCACTATGTGGTTGAAGATAATATTGATTGAACTTTTATAAAAAGAGTCTATTTTCTGATAATTGCATACATGTATACAGTGTATCTTTGTAGATGCAAACTTTGTAGTTTCATAGATAGAAAACTCTGCCAACTCCTTTCTTCTTGTGGGTGGCCTCCCAGTACAACACCTTTCTACCTTTTTCTTTCTGTAACCCATTGAGTACAGTTAGTGCCACCTGCTGTAATGTTAAGTGATCTTTTGGCTTAATCTTGTTCAGGCATTGTGCAGGTAACCGTAGGTACAGTGAGCTCATGAGTACGGTGGCCATGCATGTCCAGAAGACCTTCGCTGCATTTCTCCCCATCCTCTGACCCTCGTATTCTTTCTGTATTGTCTTCCCTGAGTCTTGGGCAGGGGTAGGGGTGGGGTGTATTGGTATAGATGTCCCACCTAGGGCCAAATATGTATACACATACACGTACGTGTGTGTGTGTGTGTATGTGTGTGTGTGTGTGTGTGTGTGTATGTGTATATGTGTGTTTAGTAAGCAAAACATGAGTCCTAGCTTTCTCATTAGGCCCTTTAACTTCTGTAGCCAGGTTTAGAGACTAGGCCTGAATTCTTCCCTGTGGATCAATCAGTCTTAAACCTAGTTAAAAAGTATTTGGTTTCCCTATGGCCTTGGCGCCACTGTTACATCAGTGGGCACACTCTGCCCAACATGACCTTGACCTTCTGGTCCTCCCTGAGTCTATCTCCCACGTGCTGGAGTTACAGCTGCATCACTGTTCTGATTTATGTGGTTCTTGGGATTGAACCCAGGACCGTGTACATGCTAGCCAAGCCCTCCAAACCAAGCGACCGCCTCCCCAGGCCCCAGATTTGGTACAAAATGGGATGTAGCTTATTTGTCATCCTTGTATAGTTCTAGTGCATTATTTGTTTATACCCTAATACTTTAAAAACTGTAATTATTTAGAACATCTTTGACATTCTTGACAAATTTATGAGCACCTGTACTATGTTGTCAATGTTTTTTGATATTTGAAAATGCTTTTAAGTTTGAAGTATTATCCTGTGTGAGAAATCCCTTTGGCAAGCAGAGTTGGCTAAGCAAGGGATTGCAGTCTCTCACTGAGAACAAAGTTTGTTTTTTTTTTTCCTTTTGTACTTAATTTTTCTTTGTAGCAATTTTCAGAGATAATCAGTTAGCATCTGAAGGGTCATATTTTTGTAGAGTTGAGCCTACTGAGTGGTTTAAGAAGCTGTTACACTCTTAATGTGAGTTAGATGTCTCTCTGTGGGTTGAAGTGAAGGAAACAGTATTGGATAAACCAGCAATGTGTGTGTGTGTGTCTATCTGTCCTTAGGAAATTAGTTTCAGGTTTCTAGAAATCCTACCAAGTATTTTGAACTTTTCTTGTTCCATCTCTCAGGCATCCCAATATTTCTCAGTTCTAATTTAAAACATATCCATTTTTCATCTTCAGTGTCTTACAAATTTTATCTCTAAAAGTCTCTCCTAAATAAATCACTGGGTTTTTTGTTGTTGTTTCTTTTTTTAGATTTTTGTTTTTTAATGATAGTTAAATCAGGTGTCTGAGAGATGGTTGAGTGGTTAAGAGCACTCACTTTTCTAGAGGACTTGGGTTCAGTTCTCAGTATCCACATGTCAGTTTACAACCATTTGTAACTTGACGTCCAGGGATCCGGTGTTGTCGTCTGTCCTTTTGTTTTTGTTTCTGTTTTTTTTTTTTGAGACAGGGCTTCTCTGTGTAATAGCCCTGGCTGACCTGGAACTCTTTGTAGACCCGGCTGGCCTCGAACTCACAGAGATCACCTGCCTCTGCCTCCTGAATGCTGGAACTAAAGGTATGTGCCACCATGCCTGGGTGTTCTGGCCTTTTTTAGGCACAGCATGCATATGGTACACAAGACGTATATGCAGGCAAAACACCCATAAAAGTAAAATAGCAATATAAAAAAATTAAATAGCCAAATTATTTTATTTTATTTATATAATGGGACTAACACCTGGTATTTATTGTCTGTACATATGAAACTTTATAGATGGAGTTTTGTCATTGAATGATGATGACATTGATGATGACTGTCCGATTCCAAACTTCCACAAATGTGAAATCTGTTTGCTGTCCTTCCCAAAAGAGTCCCAGTTTCAGCGTCACATGAGGGAGCACGAGCAGAACGACAAGGTGGGTATCTGCAAAAGGACTGCAGCATGGCACATCTGAAGGGGGAGGTGGTACACCAGCTACGCCTGAGGAAATTGTCGCACGTTTCATAGTATGTAAATAGTTTGACATTCTTCTGAGAATGCACGCCACTGAGGGCCTTACTGAAATTATTTATGAGTAGGCAGATAGCGCCTTTGGGCACCTTACTTTCCTGTACAACAGCACGCAGACTGGTTATTCTGGAAAGGTTTTTCCTCAGAGGGCATTTTGCTTTCAAGTTGTCTTTATGGCTCCCCCCACTCCCTCCCTCCCTCCTTCCTTCTTTTTGGCGCTGGCTGGGGTGAGGATCATGCTTACGACCTTGAGTGTGTTTATCATGTGTTCTACCATTTCGAGCTGTTTCTTCCAGCCCCTTACACCCCTTTGTCCTTCTAAAGAGAGACCTTGAATCATTTTATGCTAATCCTTCCAGATACAACTTAAAAGAAGTAGATAGGAAGTGTCGTAAAAGCACAAGTAATAGGGCTGCCCAGCCTTCCTTACTGAGAGGATGGATGCTGCTCTCCTCCCCTTTAACTCGCTCTCATAGGCGGTGCTGGTGGGAGGCATGTCTGCAAGGCTGGAGAGAAACCCCAGCCACTGCCTTGGTTTTTTTTACATGTAAGAGGGAGAATGTTTCCATATACAGGAAACTGTGGACTCAGAGAAACAACTGGTGAAATCTAGGGAAAAACTTATATAGTTAATTGTTTTTCTAGAAGTGGTTTTGTTTACAAGTGAGTTTGTCAGAAATAAAAGGAAAATCCAACCTAGTGGACTGAACTTTCTCACATCTGTTTTCATAGTGACCACAACCCAGCAGATTTGCAATATTTCACATTAGAAATTGCTTTGGAGTTAGGTGTTACGGCACAAGATTATCAACAGCATTTGGAGGTGATGGCAGGAGGATTGGGAGTTTGAGATTAGATAATATAATGTTCCCTACCATTAAGAAAAGAAAAGAGGGCTGGAGAGATGGCTCAGAGATTAAGAGCACTGAGTGCTCTTCCAAAGGTCCTGAGTTCAATTCCCATGAACCAAATGGTGGCTTGTAACCATCTATAATGAGATCTGCTGCCCTCTTCTGGTGTGTTGGCACACATGCAGGCATAAATAATGAATAAACAAATCTAAAAAAAGAAAAAAGAAAAGAAATATTTTTACATGTGATGTTCTTTTTGTAATCCTTTGAAAAATTTATGAGATGCTAAGTGACTTGGACCCAACAGAGAGTGCTTTAGGAAGGTAATCTATACGTTATGGTATCTTGCTTCTCCCTTTGAGACATGGTAGCTCTGACTGTCCTGTAACTCTCTATGTAGATCAGGCTAGTCTCTAAACTTTCAGAGAGCCACCTTCTGCTGTCTCCTGAGTGCTGGGATTAAAAGTGTGTGCTACCATACCCACTACTTACTATTATTTTTTATTTTTTTTATTTTTCTGTTTTCCGAGACAGGGTTTCTCTGTGTAGCCTTGGCAGTCCTGGACTCGCTTTGTCGATCAGGCTGGCCTCAGTACTTATTATTTTAATAGCATCTTTGAAAAGATTATAATTCAATTCCTTCTTTCAAACAGCCACACCGATGTGACCAGTGCCCCCAAACATTTAATGTTGAATTCAACCTGACACTTCATAAGTGCACGCACAATGCAGAAGATCCTGTGTGCCCTGTGTGCAACAAGAGGTTCTCCCGAGTGGCCAGTCTCAAAGCACATATTATGCTCCATGAGAAGGAAGAGGTAACTGTCTAACGTGTGTTTCCTAACCTTCTGGTGAGTGCATGTGGCCATTAGCCTGACTTTACAAGCTTCATAGCCTTTTACTTCTAAGCTTCAGCTCTCTAGAGTGGTTTCCTGTTACCCCTGCAGCCCACTGTAGTCATGCTAAAGATCACAAGTAAGCAAGAAAGGCCATCAGGAGGATAGCTGGACTAGTGCCTAAATGCTAAGGGGCTTGAAAAGCAACTTGAAAAGCCAGCAGTGGGCTGTGACATGCACATGTATGATTGTAATTTGCTCCACTCACAGCACAGCTTCTAGGTCCACTGATCATAAAAGGCTCACATGAAGGCCATGCATAGGCCACTCACTGAGCCAATCACATTCTGTCATGTTACTGGGGGATGTGCTCCCCACTCTGACCTACGTGAGAGTAGCTGTAGGGTGAGCAGAATCATCTAGAACGATCTTTCTTTCTCTTCTTTCTTTCTCTCTCTCTCTTTCTCTCTCTCTCTCTCTCTCTCTCTCTCTCTCTCTCTCTCTCTCTCTCTCTCTCTCTCTCTCTCTCTCTCTTTCTTTCTTTCTTGAAACAGGGTTTCTCTGTGTAGTCTTGGCTGTCTTGGACTTACTTTGTAGGCCAGGCTGGCCTCGAACTCACAGCGATCTGCCTACCTCTGCCTCCCGAGTGCTAGGATTAAAGCGTGCACCACCATGGCTGGCTGTAATTTTCAAGGCTTAGCTTTCCCAAGTGGTCTTCCCAAGCTGGTGCAGTTTGTCTGGAATGATTGTGAGTGGGGCAGCTCCTCCCGATGTAGAAGCTGTGGCCAGTAGCTGAGGCTGACGTGCTCCTTGCAGTTGGAGCATGGCTTCTGTAAAGCACCTGTGAATACCTTATCACGATGGTATTCTGACCAGAGGGCAGTGGAGACCAGTGGGCAGGGGAGACCAGTGGGCAGTGGAGACCAGAGGGCAGTGGGGACCAGAGGGCAGGGGAGACCAGAGGGCAGGGGAGACCAGAGGGCAGGGGAGACCAGAGGGCAGGGGAGACCAGTGGGCAGTGGGGACCAGTGGCCACTGGAGACCAGAGGGCAGGGGAGACCAGTGGGCAGTGGGGACCAGAGGACAGTGGAGACCAGAAGGCAGTGGGGGCCAGTGGCAGTGGAAACCAGAGGGCATTGAGGACCAGTGGGCAGTGGAGAGGCTGCTCTTCACTAGTTAGCCCAGGTGTCAGCTAGTTGGACCCAAAAAATGTAGTTCCTTTGAAAGAAAAGTGAGCATCAAAGCATGCTTACAGTAAAGACCTACCAGTAATATTAACATTCTGCTTTTCCCAGTAGTGAGTCATACATGCCAAGAAAATGCTCCCTCTGAGCTGTATTCCAACTCTTTTTTTTTTTTTTTTTTTCCCTCTGAGACAGGGTTTCTCTATGAAGCCTTGGCTGTCCTGGACTTTATAGACCAGGCTGGCCTTGAACTCACAGCAATCCACCTTCCTCTGCTAATAAAAAATAAATATTTTCTTGGCCATTCATGGGTTGGGATGGCAATTTTTTCTTTTTAGCAGTGTCCTAGAGTAAATTTTCATTATCTTCAAGATACTAACAATGTAGAGATTTATTGTTATTGTATAATAATGTCAATTTAAAGTCATTTACCTTGAAATCATTATTAGATTTCTTAAGGTAATTCCCTCCATTCTTACCTTTTTCTGCAGCAGAGCTATGAGAGCAATCAGTTAATAACCTAATTTTATTGACCTTTGCATTCAAGACTGGTATACAGAATAATAAAGAAATTCTGATAGAAAGAAATAGTAGGGTGGGGGAAGTAGCTCAGTTGGCAGAATACTTGCCTAGCATGCAGGAAGCCCTGGGTTCTATCCCCAGCACTGCATAAAGAGGGTGTTGTGGCATAGGCCTGTAATCCTTGCACCCTGGGGGTGGATTGAGAAGGATTAGAGGTTCAAGGTCATCTTTGGCTGAATAGTGAATTTGAGGGTAGCTGAGCTTACACCAGACCATGCTTCAAGACAGACAGACAGACCAGTTGAGCTTACACCAGACCATGCTTAAAGACAGACAGACCAGCTAAACTTACACCAGACCATGCTTCAAGACAGACAGACCAGCTAAGCTTACACCAGACCATGCTTCAGGACAGACAGACCAGCTAAGCTTACACCAGACCATGCTTCAGGACAGACAGACCAGCTAAGCTTACACCAGACCATGCTTCAAGACAGACAGATCAGCTAAGCTTACACCAGACCATGCTTCAGGACAGACAGACCAGCTAAGCTTACACCAGACCATGCTTCAGGACAGACAGACCAGCTAAGCTTACACCAGACCATGCTTCAAGACAGACAGATCAGCTAAGCTTACACCAGACCATGCTTCAGGACAGACAGACCAGCTAAGCTTACACCAGACCATGCTTCAAGACAGACAGATCAGCTAAGCTTACACCAGACCATGCTTCAGGACAGACAGAGATGACCGTTTGTGATTTGGAACTAAGCGTTTACGCTCATTGACAGAGCACTCTCACTCTTCACGCTTGGACAGTTTGTTAGGGTCATGAAATACATTGTGGATGCTGCATGTGAACGTGCAGGCATTGGGCACACTGACGCAGTTGCCATCTGTAGCAGTGCTTGTCATTGCCAGGCTCTTTGTCATCTCCACATGATGTCACTTTCCTGTGCCCTCTACTACCATGGAGGCTGGAAATGGGCACGCCAGGGTTCGAGTAGTCTCTCGCAGGCAGCCCTGTGGTAAAATCAGGCTCAACTCCAGGCTAGCCCGCCCACACTGTCCATTTGGAATGAGTTGGAGTAACTGCCTTCTAGTCATATTAAAAATATGAAACAGCAACAAAAACATAACCAAGCTGGTGATTGTGGTGCACACCTTTAGTTTTAGCACTCGTGAGGTAGAAGCAGGCAGATCTTGTGAGTTTGCGGCTAGCCAGTCTACATAGTGAGTTCCAGGCCAGCCAGACATACAGAATGAGACCCTGCCTAACAAAACCAAACCTGAAACCAAAGCAAAAGGTCGTCACTAAACAGGTGAGACAAACTTGGTAACATAACTCAGATGCAAGCTCTTCAGGTCCTACAGACTTGAGGGCTTGGATGGCTTTCGTCCGGCACAGAGCCTGAGTCCTGTGTCGCGTGCCTCCTACTTAGTGGTGAGTGGTCTCTCAGCCTGTAGTCAGACCTGAGTGGACAGTGAAGCACTCCCACTGCCACTGTGTTTGGCCGTGTTCTGTAGATTATAATCTCACGTAGAGTCCTTGCTGACCTTTTCATGTTGAAATCCTTTTGTTTCTCTGAGGTTTTCATGGATCAGATGGACCAGTTGCCAAGTGCCCAATAGCCTTTTGACACAGAATTCACTTTGCTTGAACATTGTGGGTCCCCCCCCCCCGAGACAGGGTTTCTCTGTGTAGCCTTGGCTGTCCTGGACCCGCTTTGTAGACCAGGCTGGCCTCAAACTCACAGCGATCCACCTGCCTCTGCCTCCCAAGTGCTGGGATTATAGGTGTGCGCCACCACACCCAGCTGGGTTTTTGGTTTTTTTATCCTTTACTAGTGGAAATGATTTCATACATTCCAATTTGGACACAGTGATGCCTTTTGAAAGGCGAAGGTGATATTCACTCCGGAGGAAGGTATCATTGTGGACTCAGTTCACAGTCTTTCCAGTTCTTTTAAGGAGCAGTGCCTTGGAAATGTCCCTTTTCCAGAACCTCATTTGCCCTGAGTGTGGGGATGAGTTCACGCTGCACAGCCAGCTGGCCATACATGTGGAGGAGCATCGGCAGGAGCTGGCCAACAACCGAGTCCACACCTGCAGGGCCTGCAAGGAAGAGTTCGAGACGTCGCCAGAGCTGAAGGAACACATGAAGACTCACTGTAAAGTTAGGTATGGTCATTCCTGCACTAACATGGTGGAAGTCCTGTGTAGGACACAGGGACCTGGCCCGCTTGGCTGTGACTGAGTGAAGTATTTGGTGCTCTAGGAAGAAGAGCAGCAGATGTGAGCACATAGCTGGTGGGTTGTCCTGTCATCCTGTCACTGCCACGGTCAAGCTGAAGTGCAGTTTCTAGTCTAGTATTTAGAAACATAATATACTCCTGGCCAAACTTTACATTTCCTCTGGTTCTCGTACTTTACCAGTTCTTACTTATGTGGTTTCCTTATTTTTTTTCTGTTTTAAAAACTATTTTTTTTGGCCAGGCATGGTGGCACACGCCTTTAATCTCAGCACTTGGGAGGCAGAGGCAGGGAGATTGCTGTGAGTTTGAGGCCAGCCTGGTCTACAAAGCAAGTCCAGGATAGGCAAGGCTACACAGAAAAACTCTGTCTTGAAAAAAAAAAACAAACCCAAAACTCAAAACAACCAAGCCCCAAGCCCCTCAAAACTATTTTTTATTTTTTGACAATTTGATACATTTATATAGTGCATTTTTATCACATTCACCACCATTCCTTTCTTTCCTATTTCCTTTCTGAAACTCTTCTTTCTAACCCTTTTCCTTCCTACTTTCATGATTTAAAAAAAAATGATCTCTGAATTTAGTTAGTGTAGCTTGCATGTGCATGATTGTGGCAGTATTTACTGGATCATGGGCCACTTACTCAGGCTATACTCCTGAAGCAAAAGCAGCCATGGACTGCCTGTAGCTCCTCAGCTAGGGCCAGGGCCTCATGTGACCCTCTTCCATCTGTTTTGAAAAGTCGATAGGCAAGTAAGCACATGTGAGGCCCTGAGTGCGGTGGCCACATCTTGTCTAGGAGATACGGTTCACAGCAGCCCTCCTCATCCTCGCTCCCGCCTACTAATGCTCCTTCTCCAGTGTCCTCTGACCCCTGGTGTGGAGAGGAGTTTGTGTTCTTAATAAAAAGAAAGTGAAGGAGGTTGTCCTGGCATTGTGCTTCAGTTCCTGGTGGTGGGGAATCTGGTCATTGCCACTCTGGGCCAGGTCTTTTGTTTTGGATTTAAAGATGCGGCCTCACTATGTAGGCCGAATTGGCCTTGTACTGATGGAGCTCCTCCTGCCTCAACCTCCCAGTACTAGGATAACAGATATTTGCCTCCATGCCTGTCATGAAGCTGATTTTGACAGACTACTATAAAGGACAGTATTAGTAAATTGTTCAGCAGCTGTATTATTAATTTAGCCTGCTGCCATGCCAAGCTGTAACAGGGAATATCTGTTCTTGTTTTTGTTTGTGTTTTTCTTGTCTTTTGAGACAGAGTCTCTCTGTATAACAGTCCTGGCTGTCCTGGAACTTCCTACATAGACCAGCCTGGCCTCGAACTCACAGAGTTGCACCTGCCTCTGCCTCCCAAGTGCAAGGATTAAAAATATCTGCTATTTTTAACAAGTCTTATACCAGTTTACTCAAAAAGTGTATGCAATAAGTAAGCACTGGGCAGCATGTAGTCCACTCCTGGGGTTGCACTTCAGATGGGGACTGAGTCGGTGCTTCCCACCCCATCTTTCACTTTCATATCGCCTGCTGTTGACTGATTCCCCATTTTAGTGTCTGCTTTGTTTTTGTTTGTTTTTTGAGACAGGGTTTTGCTGCACAGACCAGGCTGACCTTGAACCTACTATCCTCTTCTACATCCTGAATGCTAGGTTATAGGCATGCATTGCTATTTCATTAGTACTAGTACTTTAAAAACACAATGTGGGTTGGGAGTGTAGCTCAGTTGGTAGATTGCTTGCCTGCCATGCACGAGGTTCTGGGTTCAAAACCTAATGCACACAAACTCCGTCCTAGTAATACAGAGAACTGTGATGGTGCATGTGTTTAATGTAAGCAGCGGGGAGGTGGAGGCAGGGGACTGGACGTGTTGTCATTCTCTCTCCACGTGTTTGTACACAGGTGTGTAAGATGCATGCTTTCAATTTACCCTGCGTTAGGAGATGATTGGAAGTGTGTGGGTGTTTGCTTAGTGTTAGCAGGAGGGCAGCAGGGTGCCAGGGGACTGTAGTGTTCTCTTGGTAGGCACTGCTCTCCTGCAGAAGGGTTGGTGGCTGGAAGGACACATGTTTGAGAATATTGAGATGTTTGAAAATAAAACTAGCAGCTTTTGAAGATGGATTTGAAGAATCTTTTGTGTTCTCATAAGATTTAAACCTGTATACCTGAGAAGCTTCCATTTCTTGGCATGGAAAGAAACAGGGCTCTTTTTGATGTGTTTGGCGTCACTACCAGACAGTCTCCAGAGAGGCCAAATAGTCAACTCTCACAGAGCTGTTGGAGAGCTGGACTTGGCGGTGTGGAGCTATATCTGCATGGGCCTCTGTGCTGACTAAACCAACAAGGTGTGCTTTTAAAAGATGCCTTCTGCCTTGTCCTCAATTACTGTGAGGATTTCAACAAACCAAGCTTCTTTAACCAGAAAAAATAAAATTTAAACCACCAGGCTAATGAATGTGTGCTTTTGTGTTTACATAGTGGACACAGACAGTAAAACATACTCTTCTGACTAGCCGGCTAACTCTGTGGTGTTATTTTCACTTTCAACCTATAACGTAAGGAAGATGAGATGACTCAGTCATTGTTTTTCCCCGTATGTTGTACTAGGGCGTCAGGTACAAGATCTTATAATCGGAACATTGACAGAAGTGGCTTCACATACTCATGTCCACACTGCGGGAAGACGTTTCAAAAACCCAGTCAGTTAACGCGACATATAAGGATACACACAGGTATGAGAAACATTTGCTTTCACATTATTTGTTATGTGACTTGAAGGAAACAAAATGTGCCTTACTGATATGCTAGTTCAACTTGTAGTCAGACTCTGGCTCTTCTGTGCTTTGCTGTATAACTTTGGTTTGTTAATGTTGCTGGTTGCATTCTCCTTTGAAAAATGACGAGCCTGTGTCCATCGTGTAGTTGTCCTAAATTACAAATGACAGACATAGAAAAGTGTTTGGAGTCTCGTGAGCGCCAGCCGTTGGTGCTGATGTTAGGGTGGCTACTTGTGCAGCACCTAGAACTAGACAGTGCAGCACCCGGCCAATCAGATTTGAGGAAGAAAAGCAGCATAAGATGTCTGTGCTCTGTGACAATTTGGCTTTAATGCTCAGGCGGCTGGGCATGGCGGAACAGGCCTAAAATCTAGCACTCAGGAGTGAGGTCGGCAGATCAGGGATTTGGGGTCATCTCAGCTACATGGTGAGGTCCAGGCCAGACCTGTCTACAGTGTGAGACCCTGCCTCACAAAGCCAGTCAACTAAGCATCTGAGCAGCATTAAAGTAGCAAAACCTTATTTCTCTGTATCTTACCTTGCTTGCTTGTTAGGCTTGCTTGAATGTTTGAAATGGATATAGTATTCACAGCTACATGATCTTTTCCATGTGTGAAAGACAATTTATGCTATTGTGAACGATGCACATGTTTTCCTCTTGAGAAAAATGAAAGAAATGGCAAATATTTATACATTTGAAATTAAAGTAATAATGATCCATGCTTTGCCCTTTTTCCTGTTCTTTTGGCTTGCTTTTTCATGTATAGTGAAAAGACAAAATGTGAACTTCAGCTGTTTGGTTGGCTTCCGTGTTTTGTTGGCCAGTTCTGATTATGCTTTGTTGCTTTTTTCCATTTTTGGTGTATATATCATATACTGTGTTGTAGAGTCACTCAGATAATTCTTAGCTCATTATATGCCAGTATTAAGTTGATATTTTCAGAGCTTCATTTTTTTGTCCCTTAGAACAAGGAAAGAAAAAAAAGCATTATCTTTAAAATGTTGTCATAGGGACCCAATTTAGTTGCAGAGCACTTGCCTACCGTACATCCGTAAAGTTCTGGTTTAGGTCATGATACTGCACAAACAAGGTGTGGTGATGCATACTTGTAATTCTAGCATTTGGGAGGTGGAGGTAGGAGGGTCAAAGGTTGAAGGTCAGCCAGGCATGGTAATGTGCAGCATTAGCACCAACACATAGAGGAGAAGCAGGTGGAGCTCTGTGTGTTCAAGGCTAGCTTTGTCAACGTAGGGAATTCTAGACAGAATGGATAAATAGTGAGACATTGTCTCAAAAAGAATAAAGAAAAGTTGAAGATCATTCTTAACTATAGAGTAAGTTTGAGGCCAATCTGGGATACATGAAACCCTGTCTCAAATAGAAAAATGGATAAAACACTGTGTGTTAGAATGTTGAGTTCTACTTTATCTTCCTTGAATGAAAAAACAGCTTGAAGGGTGTTAACATCCTTTAATCAAAGTAGGAGCACACAAAGAAAAGAGCACTGCACAGATTCCTCAGACCTTACATACTCTAACAGCTGGAGGTCTGCCCCGTGAGGTTGTTTTTCTGCACACCCATAAATGCACACCTCAGAACCGTGCCCCCAATAGGCTTTTATAGACTCTCGGAGAGTCACATGCGTTCCTCCTCTTGGCACTGAGCTTCCGCTCACACGTCGTCACGCTGGCTGCTCTCTTGAGCACATGGAGTGCTGGGGAAGGCGGCCTGCCTGTATGCTCAGCATCTTCTCACTAGCGTGCAAGGCTGAGCACACGCAGGCTGTAGAAACGTCTCTAAGTAGAAGGCTCACCTGTTCCCCCTCTGTTCCCTCCATCTCTTGGAATGGCTGTACCTCGCTGAACATGTGAGATGTGATGTGGTCATCTTCTGATGGCCTCCCCCTTGAGGATCTGAGCTCCATCCAGGAAACTTGAGGTGTGCTAGAGAGAATGCCCCTGGTGAGGACACCCTCTGCCTGGGACCACAGTCTATCCTGAGCTTCCTGTCTTCCCTTCCCAGTGATGCCTCTTCTCTAGGATTATTCCATCTCACTAATTTATTTAGTTAGAGAAACAGGGATCTACCCCACTGAATGTTTTCCCGGGAATGGAACTTGAGTAAGACAGACGTTGAGCCCGGTCTAGAATGAAAGTGCATGTGAGGTGCTGAAGTTAGTCATGAGCAGGACGTTAAAATCTTTCTTTCTTGGAGCCTGTGTTATAAGAGAAGTTGGATAATGAGTGAATTGTCCAACCTTACTGATTAGAGGCCACAGGGAAGGAGTTAAGCAGAGAAGGGGGCAGGGACTGCAGGATACACATGGAAGATTTGGAAACCAACTGCAAATGGCTGAACAGTCACTCTTGTAGGGACTAGTGTGCCAGCGCCAGAAGAACCAGGAGGGAGCGCGCGGTGTGGCTTCTCAGGGAGGATGGGCAGGTAGAGGTGACAGAGGCCTTCTGAGGAGCTGTGCCGTATGCTGAGGGAACAGACGGTTCAGAGAGTGAGGAGACCAGCTAAGCTAGCTGAGTGTGATTGAGAAGCCGTGAGGCATTGAGCAAGCCAGCCTTGTAGAAAGAGTTCCTCTGCACAGTGGAGAGCAGCACATTCAGGGCCGGGGGACGTGAGAGGACTGGTCAGGGGTTATGGTTGCATGGGGCTGTGCTTGGGCCTAGGCAGTAGTTTAGGACCGGGAGCAGGGCTGACGTGGGAGTAAGTGGCTGAGAGAAAGCCATGGGGCAGTCCCGCACCCCTACCCCCAGCAGAACTGCCGTGGGATTTTCTTAGGAAAGGTTTGCCTGAGGCAGGTTGAAGTTGAAGAGACACCTGTAGTATGGATGAGTTTAGAATCTCCAGGATCGGTTTTGGCGGGAGCGATAGGTTGTGGCCTTGGGTTCGGACATCTTGCATGTTTCTCCCAGTCTCAGATCTTCACTCACACTGTGGCTCTTTTCTCTCTGGCTAGGTGAAAGGCCATTCAAGTGCAGTGAGTGTGGAAAAGCTTTTAACCAGAAAGGTGCCCTGCAGACCCACATGATCAAGCACACGGGAGAAAAGCCACATGCCTGTGCCTTTTGTCCTGCTGCCTTTTCTCAGAAGGGGAACCTGCAGTCCCACGTGCAGAGAGTCCACTCAGAGGTGAGCATGGCGTTTGGGCTGTGAGCATGGCCACAGTGGACAGTAGGTGTCTCTTGACTTAGTGGCTAGCCTGAGAAATGTCACTGTTTTGAAAAACACAAATTGAGTTTATGTATAGTAACCCATTGATGGGAACATGCTATTTTGACAGGAATACTTAACAGAAATACTTATATCATGAATCTGTTTATTGTTTATTGAAAACTATCAATTTAAAAAGCTAACATGTATATTTAAACTTTTTTTTTTTCATGGAGTTAAACCTTAAGTGCCACATTAGTGACTGGGGAGCTAAAAATTGAAAGTCAGACACCTGTAATCTCAGCAGCACTGAAGAGGCTGGGCAGGAGCACTGTGGGTTTGTGGGCAGTCTGGGCTACTTAGCAAGATTTTGTCTCGATAATGACAATAAAAACCAAAGTAAGCCCAACAGAACCCCCTTAACAAACAGAGCTTGGGCTGTGCCTAAAGTGCCTGCTTTGTAAGCACGAGGGCTGTGGTTCAGTCTTCAGAGCTCACATGGCGGGCGGCGAGGGTGAAGCACGGCCCACAGACAGACGGGGACACACACACACACACACACACACACACGGAGCAGATGTTAGATCTTGGAAAAAAAGTATGAAATTAAAAGTGAAAAAGACCTTACGTATTTCACATAGTTTTAGGAAAAGTTTCAGAGTCTTTTACACCTGAAGTAGTGGCAAGGTAAACTGACACTTGATAATTCGTCCTCAGAAGAGCACACACGGCATCAAAAGTTGTTCTTGTGAGTTGCCTTTGAGAAGAGCCGATCACTTAGCAACAGTCGTGTGTTTGTGCAGCACATATTTCAGACACACCTCTCATTAAGGGCCCCATGTTAGGAGAAGCTCTGCAATGTGTGCAATGGGGCATCTTGGCATCTGGCCTAGGATGTGTTATTCTAGAAAGAGCCTCTAAAGATGCATTTTAAAGTATTACCCAATCCTGTGAGATGCCAATAGCCTTAGATTTGGTTCATCGTCTTTTTTTTTCTTGGCTTTTTGAGACAGGGTCTCACTATGCAGCCCTGGCTGTCCTGGACTCACTATACAGATCAGGCTAGCTCACACTCACAGAGATCCACCTGCCTCTGCCTCCCAGGTGCTGAGACAAAGATGTATGCCACTGTGCTTGGCTTAAATTTGGCTCTTATGAGTACTTCAATTAGAGTGGAAGTCTTCTTCCAGCTTAGAGATGTCCTATGCATTGTCAAGCCTGCCTGGTAACCATGGTGATAACTAATGTTAGGTTTGAATAATAGGGAGAGAATGTTTTAGATACATTCTCTGACCATAGATGTTCTTAATCATTTTAATGTTATTTGTAGGCTGTGTCTGGCTTAGTTGTAGTTGTAAAAGGTAACTTTAGATGCATCTTAAACTTGGTGAAATTGAGAGCATTTAAAATCAGTCTGCCATACCTGTTTGGTAGGCCCAGAAGCTCAGTGCTCAGGGTGACATTCCCAGCTGTGCCCGCCTTCGTTGAGGACACGCTTGGCAATCTAAGAAGTTGAGAATATATGATGACATTTTGATGTTTAAATTATGATAACAAAAAGTGTGTTTCTTCATTCCTAGCCCCTTCTCATGTAGAGAAACATTGACATGTCAATTGGTCTTAATGATTAAAGAGTTGTATCATTGATTCCAAGATGTCTAGTTTAAAATAGAAACAGACTCCAGCACTAGGGTTATACAATTATCTCATTCTGATTGAACTGGTCAATTTTCTTTTCTATGACTTAAATATGTTTATCTATTACCTAAAGATTTGAAAAGCTACTTTTTTCCTTTTTTTAAGGTAAAAAATGGGCCTACCTATAACTGTACAGAATGTAGCTGTATATTTAAAAGCTTAGGTAGCTTAAATACTCATATCAGCAAGATGCACATGGGTGGACCCACAAATTCCACAAGTTCTACAGAGACTGCACACGTTATAACGGTAAGTTTAATAATTTGGCTGATAGAAGGTTTAAAAACAAAACAAAACCAAAAACCCAAGTCTTATTTTGAATGTGAATTTTTAAGTTAAAAAGTATACTTAGAGTGCCACTTTTTTTTTTTTTTTTTTTAATAAATGACAGTTGCTCTGTGTAAACTCGGGGTAATGATGCACAGTCTTGATTGTGACCCGTCATCTAACCTATAAGATAACACTAAGAACATGTGTCAGTAATTCATGAAATTCAGTCCTGCAGTCAGTGCCCTTGGTCACCATTAAATACTGCTTACACTATAATCCAAGAGTTAATCTATTCTGTTGACAGTGTTTCTCCTTTTATCATGTGGCAGTGATGGTTTCTCTTATGTTTTCTAGCTTTTTGAGCACCAAACCCTGCTTTCTAGTACATGTGTTTAGAAATGGGGTGATTCTAAATACAGACAGGCACACTCAGGCATATTACCCACAAAAGCACAACTCCACACAAATGCACACATGGACACATCCATTTCCCCCCCCCTAGGATTTTAAACTTAGCCTTATTCAGTAATTTTTGTCATAGTTTATTAATTGATAATAAATTGCAAAGTCTAAGTGTCATCTAAGGAGCTAAGTGCAGAGTACAGGGGCATCTCAAGAGTGCTGGAGCACAGATACGTGGGGGAGCGTTGTGGCTGCCTCCTTCAGTGCAGGCTGATTTGTTGTGCTTCTTTTTCTTTTCTTATAGTTTAGTACTTATGGATGATTTCCTCAGTTTAATTTTAATTAGAGGGAGGAATAATTGAACAATTATGAAATCTTAAAAAAAAATCTACTTTTACATTTATTATTAAAAAATGATTATTTTAGTGTGTCAATAACCAAATAATAGTTTCACCATTTCCTTTGGCAATATATAAATCAAAGGGGGGTTAAACTAAATAATCTGGATATTAATGTTTGTTTGGAATGTGTTTAAAAGAGAAAGAATGCCATACACCTACACCCCCACACCCGTACACCCACACACCCACACAGAGAGAGAGACAGACAGACAGACAGACAAACAGATAGCTGCATCTGATCATTTCTTTTTAATTTTTTTTTCTAAAGTGAGGCACTTTTCTCCGAAATTCAGTCCTTGCTACCTCTGATCTGTTTCTGTCATCTCCCCTCTTCCCTCCTTCCTAACTCCTGTCATCTCTGGCTGCCTGTGCACAGCTGGCAAAGGCTTGCTGCACAAGCATGTGACCAAGTGTATTCATCAGGGCTCTCCAGAGGAGTGGAACTTAGAGAATGAATCTGTCTCCCTCCCTCCCTCTCTCCATCTCTACCTTTCCCTCTTCCTCCCTTAATCTCTACCTTTCCCTCTCCCCCTCTCTCACCTACCTATCTAAAGGTAATTTATTAGAGTGGTTTACAGCTGTGGTCCAGCTACTCCAGCAGTGACTGGACCAACAGAAGGCCTAAGAACTCAGGCTTGACGTCTGGACTTGAGTATACACCAGAGTCCCATGTTCTAACGCCAGTAAAGCAACAGATTTGCTGGCTAGAGTGAGAATACAGGCAAAGAGAGCAAACTTCCTTCTTCCATGTCCTTATGTAGGCTGCTAGCAGAAAGCGTGGCCAGGTTAAAGCTGGGTCTTCCCACTTGAAATAATTCAATTAAGCAGAAGTCCCTCCTAAGTGTGCTCAGCCCTTGTTTGGTTTTAGTTAGTTCCAGATGGAGTTACGTTGACAACCAGGAAGAGCTACAATGCCAAGGAAACTGTTTCGGTTTTGTTGTTGTTTTTTTAAGTTTTTGGTGGTTTGACAGTTTCATACATTTGTGTAAAGAACTTTAGTCATTTTTACTCCCTCCATTCCCCTCTCTGGTCTTTCCTCTCCCCCAGAGGATGCCCCCCCCCCCGACCACACACACAGGGTTTCTCTGTGTAGCCCTGGCTGTCCTGGACTCAGTTTGTAGATCAGGCTGGCCTTGAACTCACAGATGCCCCCTGCTTCTGCCTTCTGAGTGTGCGTGTGCCCTGCTGGAACTCTTTTTTTTAAAAATTAATTTATTCTTGTTACATCTCAATGGTTATCCCATCCCTTGTATCCTCCCATTCTTCCCTCCCTCCCATTTTCCCCTTATTCCCCTCCCCTATGACTGTTCCTGAGGGGGATTTCCTCCCCCTGTATATGCTCATAGGGTATCAAGTCTCTTCTTGGTAACCTGCTGTCCTTCCTCTGAGTGCCACCAGGTCTCCCCCTCCAGGGGACATGGTCAAATGTGAGGCACCAGAGTACGTGGGAAAGTCATACCCCACTCTCCACTCATCTGTGGAGAATGTTCTGACCATTGGCTAGATCTGGTTAGGGGTTTGAAGTTTACGGGCTGTATTGTCCTTGGCTGGTGCCTTAGTTTGAGCGGGACCCCTGGGCCCAAATCTGCCTATCATAATGTTCTATCTGTAGGTTTCTAGGACCCTCTAGATCCTTCTATTTTGCCATTCTCCCATGCTTCTCTCATCTAGAGAACTCTTGTTCTTGACAAGTTCCCTTTCTTTTTGTGTGTGACCAGTGAGTGTAATCTGAGGTTCTTGCCTGAGCATGGGAGAAAGCATAGGCAATTTATCAATGGTCACACTGCCTCCTCCAACAAGTGTTAATTGCCAGTAGTACCCCAGGGAGGGGTGGGGCTCATAGGCCCCTCACTCATCGATAATGGAAACTTGGGAGGTCCAGGCTTGTACCCATTGTGCAGATAGCTGCAGCCAAAGTGAGCTCAGGAATGTAAAGGCACTGGCTGCACATCTCCCATCATGTGGTTCATGATCTTTCTTTCCTTCTTCCATGGCAACCTGGGCTTAGATGTGCTGTCAGAATACAGGGACTTTAGCTTGAGGAGCTCAGTGCCATAAAAAGTCCCCCGGTCCTGCCAGATAGTTAGTTTCTTCTCACTTTGGTGAGGCAAGCCCTTGTGGCTACATTCCATCATTGCCTGCAGACAGATTCCTTGGGCTTTTGTGAATGGTGGCAAGGGGGGCTACTTACTAATATTATTGTTATTATTGTCTTTCTGAGACAGGGTCTCTCTCTAGTCTTGGATACTCTAGTACTTATTATTATGTAGACTAGGTGGCAAACTCATAGATCCACTTACCTCTGCCTCCCAAGTACTGGGATTAAAGGTGCGTGCCACCACTGTCCAGCTTTAAATGATTTTTTCCATTAATTAATTAATTAATTTAGTTTACATGCTAATTGCAGTCTCCCTTCCCTCCTCCCAGTTTTAGGCATGTAGAAACTAACAGTAAGTGCAGCGACCTCCCCCTGTGCTCCACACTACAGTCTCTCTCGTTGTCACACAGCGTGGATTGCTGTGGTGCACTTGCTATAGCTGATGAGCGAGTTTGGAAATATTACTCTTATGTGTGTAAGTTTACCTTGGTCATGTGATTCTGCACGTGTAGACAAGTGTGTGCAACTCTGCGGAACCAGGCTGAGAACTAGCACTGCCCTTAACTGCCTTGGGACCTGGCATTTCAGCTTCTGAGTTCTGGTATGAGTCAGGTAGTATTTTCCAGGACTTTTGTGGCTGTAGCATCTCAGAAATGTATTAAATATTTTGACTACACCGGCCTCCCTCTCTCTGCCTCTCCTTAGCGTTATGCTTTTTCAATTCACTTACGTTGTTTTATTAGCTATCACGGAGATGAATATTGGCAACCTTCACCCCTTACATAAGAGCTTAGACTGTTGTAGAAGGTTTTGTTGAGTATGTTCCTTTAAAAGCCAAAATTGTACCTCACAGAAATCATTGAGGAATTACATTCGACTTTATGTTTGGGAAGCTATGACTTTTAATGCCAGTAAGGGGAGTGTTCCCTTAATATATTTTGTGTTTAAATTAGAAGTTGCATTTTTAACGAAATGTTTCTGTGTTTCAGGCCACGATCTTTCAGACTTTGCCTCTGCAGCAGGTGGAAGCCCAGGTCTCATCAGTCTCTAATCAGCAGAATTCTCAGGCAGTGACAGATGTCATTCAGCAGCTTCTGGAACTGTCTGAGCCGGGGCCAGTGGAGGCACAGCAGTCCCCACAGTCTGGGCGACAACTGAGTGTGACAGTGGGCATCAACCAGGACATCCTCCAGGTGAAGCGCGCTTACCTGCTGGGCAAGGCTTTCATGTTTGGGTTCTCAGAAGTCAGGGCTTGTTATTGAACAGTAGAGATACAAGCAAGGAGTCTGGTTTTAAAATGTGTCTATATTGGAAATGATAACAAAATAAAAAAAATACGCCTCTGCCATTACCAATGGGAAGTGCTGACTTGGTTCACTAGTCTGCACACTTAAGAAAAATGGAAACTTTAAAACATTATTCCATAAGTGAACTAAGTGGACAAGGGTAGAGTCTTTAAAGCTTGTGCTGTGTCCATCCCTGTGAGAGAGTCGGAAGAAGTGTTTCATTCTTCCCGAGATGCAGATGTGCTATTTATACCTGCCAGGCATGTATTGCTGTGTGATTGGCCCAGCACATCTGGGAGATAGGGGAGGCAGGAAGGTGATAGCACCTTCTTAATTGCCACCTCTGGGCCAGAGTGCTGCTTTCTCAGAGGTGCTTCCCCTCAACGAGGCAGCTGTCCTCTTTTCTCTACCTCATGATACAGAAGTTTGGGGTGTTAGGAACTCTGGACTGGATGTGTCTTAAAGGTGATCCTGAGGTAATTTGTGTCTCAAATGTGTTTAGAGACAGCCCGGGTGGGCTGATTTAAAATTTCTGAATGTTAATTATTTTTAATAATCCCATTAATTTAAGAAATGTAACTACTTATGCCATGTTTTGGGTGGGGCTGAGATGTCGATATTAGAAGCTATTGCAGCCTCTTAGAGGAAACAGTCTCTCGGAACTGTACAGCTTATTTCTTGGAATGGAGTTAGAGTTCTGTGGGTAAAACTATGGCATCTTGGGATAGCTTTGGGTAGGCACGTTTGGGCAGCTGCCTTTTCTAACCTTATAGTTCTGTTCTGTCTCAGCAAGCCTTAGAAAACAGTGGGCTGTCTTCACTTCCAGTTGCAGCACCTCCCAGCGACTGCAACCATGCTCAGACAGCTGCAGTGTCTCCTCAGAGTCCACATGCCTCTGGTGTCTCTGCAGAGCCAGCTGATCCCATGGACGCAGGGCAGGAGAAGGCACAGGAAAGCCCTGAGAAGACGGATAAGAAAGAGAAAAAAATTCTGAAGAAGAAATCACCATTCCTACCTGGTAATTTACCTTTTGGATACTTTGATGGTTTCATGTTTATGTTAGAAAATGTGCCTCCCACTTTTCTGAAGTGATTTCTTTATGCTGTGTTGTGAATCTTAGTTGACAGGAGTTGAACAGTGAAAGGTGCAGCACAGCAGCTCTTGATGTCCTTGATTCAGCGGGTTCTTCCCTTGGCTCAGCACAGGGCTGGATCAGATCATCTTTGTTTTCTTCCTCTTTCATCTGGTACTTCTGCCAACTCTAGGTCCATTGCTTCAATTCTTGCATTGGCTGCTATTTGCCCTGTGACTCCCGTGTCTCACAGACTCCTGGCAGACTGCCCTCATTCTTTTTGGGTGCTGCCACTTGACAGCTCCTGGCCCTGCTCCACCTGAACTGCCAGCTGTGTTACCGTGCCTGCCCTTTTCCTTGGCTCCTGGCCTTCCTTTGCCTGGGCCAGCCTGTGCTCAGGCTTTCTTGTGTTGTTCTATATGTCATTGTACCTTGCACTTGGATTCCTGCTGTCCCAAGCATGCTCTCGGGGCCTTCTCTGCTCTGAGACTGTCTTTCTCCTTACCCTTCCTGTCACTGTGGAAACACTAGCTGTCTCTCACGCCTGACCTTACTGTGATGTGTCCTGTCTGACCTCATTCTGGTCCCATCTTGCATAGCGTACTGTTGGGCGGTGTGACCCTGCCTGGGGACCGCTGTACTGACAGTCGGTGTCCCTTGCCACGCTGCACCCCTCTGGTCTGGGGTGCATTGTTCTCAGTTGACGTTGCTTTTTTTCACAGTAGCAGGCATTCACCAAGAACCCTGTGCTATACAGACCTCTCATATGATTGCGAGGCTTGGGCAGCATGGCTGTCTCTCTGGGCATGTCTTTCCTATAAATACATACTTTCTCATCAATGACTTGTGAGTAGGGAGCCCTGGTTTCTCATTCACCCTGACGATGCAGCACCGTTCTCCTGTCCCCTTGGTCTGGCCAGTTGCTCTGTGTGGGAAACGGATGGTGCCGTGAAGCATCTGAATGTCATGGCCTCAGGTGGTAGGGACCTTTGACGTGAGTTACCACGCTCTTGTCCGGTTATTGTGCTAAATTAAAGACGTTCGCACATCTGTTCACAGGCTACTGCACAAGGAATGAGCTTTTCCTGAGCGAAGAGTTACTTTTTTAATTGCTATGACTTAAGTTTTTGAAAGAAGCAACTTAGGTGTAAAAAAAACATTGTTTTGGCTCTTGGAGAGTATAGATGATGGTGGTGGGGAGAGTGTGTATATGTGTATGTAGGTGTGTGGGTTATATACACGTTAGTGCAAGTGCCAGCGGAGGCTAGAGGTATTCAATCTTCCTTGAACTGGACTTGATGTAGGTTCTGGGTCTTCTGTAAGAGCAATATGTAGTCTTAATTGCCGAACCATCTCTCCAGCTCCCAAGTAGACATTTTTATTGTGGAAGAGCAATGGCAGTTTTCCAGGTGTTTTTTTTTTTTTTTAAACATGGTGTACCTGTGTAGCCGGCTGGAACGTATTATGTAGCCCAGACAGCTAGCTTGAGTGGTGCTCCTGCTCTGCCTCTCAAATGCTAGAATTACAGGCATTTACCACAGTTGTTGGCTAAGTGATTTTGTTGTTCTTACTGCTTTTGAGAAGGTCTCTTTCCATACAACTTGGTTTTAGATGAAGGCCTGGCTTAGCCTCCTGAGTGCTGGGATTGTGGGTGTGCCCCTTCACACTTGGCTCGTGTTTCCAGTCTCACATGTGGGTTTGTCTTTCTTATGTGGAATTCTGTAGAGGTGCTGACAGAAGTTTGCTTCCTTCTCAGTTTTAAGGGAATGGTTTTAATGCTTCATGACTGAGTTGGATTTAGGAAATGCTCTTAGTATGTTCTTTGTAATCATGTTGAGTATTACAGCTTCCTTCCTTTTCTTTTGTTTTGTCATCACACTGCATTACTTTTACTATAGATTACGGTAAACTATAGTAGTTGGCTTATTAATGTGAAACAAGTCATGTTGCATTAGGTCATGACCCTTCCCCACTCCCACACTCTGAAGGGAAAGAAGTAGGGTGGATGGAGCCAGCTGCGCTAAGCCGGACTCCACCCTGAGCCCTCACTTCACCCCAGCCTTTTCCTTTTATAACACATTGTCAGATTTGATTGGCCTTGTTATTTTAGATTTACTATAATATATGTGTATACATCTGTTTGTATAAAAAGAAAATCCCAGGACTCTTGGTATGAGGCTAGCATGGGGAGATCTAGTCCTTGTGACCTGTTTCCCTGGAAACAGCTGGGAATAGTTACTTGGAACTTCATCATGGACTACTGACACATTTCATAAAGTTCTGAGTCATCTGAGGAGCATCTTTGCATTATGCCAGCATCCTTGCTCTGGGTGATCTGTGTAGCTGAAGCCATGTACCAGATGGGTTGATCTCAGTGTCTCAGCACAGCTTAGTAAACCTGCACTGGGTGTGTCCTCCAGGGTAGAGGTTTATTATAAAGGTGTGAGGGAACAGATCTCCCTGCGGCTCTCCAGGTTTCCACCCATTGTGAGGGACAGCACCGTTCTGCCATTTGGACATCCAGCTTCTCCTTGGATGACAGTAGTCAGTCCCATGACATTCTCTGCTGCACAGTGAGTCACCAGAAATGTTTGAAGGAACACAAAGTGATAGTCAAGGTACAACTCAGCACTGAGCTGGAGGCATCTGCCACCTTCAGGATACCTGTGTCCTAAACTGGCCTTGCTGCTGGTGAGGACAAGAGTGTCCAATCCTTCCTTCAGTCTGTGTGCGTGACTGACCAGGTGGCAAAGGCAGAACTTCTTATTGTAGGTAAATGTATTGGAGAGTTTTATGTCAACTTGACATAATCTAAAGTCATCTGAGAGGAGGGAGCTTCAAGAAAGTGCCTTCATAAGATGTGGCTGTAGACATGCCTGTGGACATTTTCTTAGTGACTGATGGGGAAGGGCCCAGCCCTTGGGGTAGGGCCATCCCTGGGTTAGTGTCCTGGGTTCTATAAGAAAGCAGACTGAGCAAGCCATGGTGAGCAAGTCAGTAAGCAGCACCCATCCATGGCCTCTGCATCAGCTCCTGTCTCCAGGTTCCTGCCATGTTTGAGTTCCTGCTCCAACTTCCTTCAGTAATAAACAGTAGCATGGAAATGTAAGCCAAATAAACCCTTTCCTCCTCAGTAATAATCTGGTGTTGAAGGAACACATTAATTCCATTTCTAAGAATATCTTTTTGAGCCAGGTGTGATGACACATGCCTTTAATCCCAGCACTCAAGAGGCAGAGGCAGGTGGATCTCTGAGTTCAAGGCCAGCCTGGTCTACAAAGTGAATCCAGGACAGCCAGAGCTACACAGAGAAATCCTGTCTCGAAAAACAAACACCAAACAAAACATCTTTTTCTTTAAATATTTTGAAATTTTATTGTGAAGTGTGTGTGTGTGTGTGTGTGTATGTGCACATCGGTGTAGGTTTCCGTAGAGGCCATAGTGGGTGTCTGAGCCATTGGAGCTGGAGTTGCAGGTGTTTTTTTGTGAGCCACCTGCCAGGGCAGCTGGAAACTGAGCTTCTCTGGAAGAGTAGTACGTGCTCCTAACTCCTGAGCCGCTCTCCAGCCCTGCTGAGAGTGTCTTCTGTGGTTGCAACTGAGAATCATGAAGAACTCCTGAAGCAGTCCAGAGCCATTTGGGAGGAGCTGCGTTTATGGTCTGCTGCTCTTGAGAGCTTTGCTGGCTCATCTGGCCTATCTCAAAGCCTGCCAGAGATACCTTCCTTGTCTTGTGTCAGCAACTTTTCCAACAAAATTTAAGTTTCTCTGCTGCTAGAGTCAGCAGATTCCTTCTCAATGCTTCCTGTTTGTCTATAATTAGCACACACTGTCTTGCCTACATGGACAGGTGGTCATCACTTACCTCAGGTGCAGTGAACTCTACTGGTGCATTCAGAGCATTCTCAGGGAGTTGGTGACTCTGGAAACCAGGAGTCTCATGGGGTACATTGAGGTTCAAGTCTGAAGTTTTTCCATATCTGATGAAAGTTAACTTTTAGGTGAAATTAAAATTTTTATTTATGTATATGTGTATTAGTATAAACATATGTCATATGTGTGTGGCTACATGGAGAGGCCAGAAGTGAGGCAACTCCTCTGGAGCTGGAGTTACAGGTGGTTAAGAGCTGCCTGGTGTGGGTACTGGGAGTTGAACTGAAGTCCTCTGCAAGAGCAGAAAGCTCTCTTAGCCACTAAGCCATCTCTCCAGCGTTTCTAACAAGAGTGTCTGCATATTTGCTGGTAGAAGCTGATTCTACCAAAGTCTGAGTTATTTCCCTTGAAGTACTATCCATTGGACCATCCCTTCAAAACTGTGCTCCGTAAGATGCTGCGCACACAAGTAGCAGGCTCACTGTTACCTCAGCTGCTACAAATCATGAAGTCTGTTACTGGAACCTGTAGGACTGAGAATTCGGCAAGCAGTAGCTGACAGCAATGTCTAAAGCGTAAGCCAGCCAGTCTTCATAGTGACATCAAACTATTTCTTACCTTCCATAAACATGGCTTCATGCTCAGCATCGTGCTGAGAGGTAAGGTGTTTATCATTTGTTTCTCATGGTAGCCAATGTGCTTATGCCTCCACTGGCCTTTTCCTGATTTAAGGATTCTGAGCTGCTTTGAAATGAAATACAAGATTCCCACGGTAAGAACTGTCTCGTGTTAGGAGCAGGATCTCATGGCTTAGTCACTGCAGCATTAGGACCTTTTGTTTCAGCAGCTCCGAGTGCTTCTTGGCTATCAGTGAACCAACTGACTATTGGTGACTGTCCTTCTGCACTTGTGAGCCTGAAACATCTGCCAGGAGGACGACACCTTTCTGGTGAGTGCTGGCAAACCGAACACATGGAGGACTTGGCTTAAAGGCTGGACTAGTTTCACTTCCTCAGGAGAGTCCAGTTACAACTTTAGGACAATATCACACAACCGTCTTTCGTAGAACCTCTGTTGACTTGTGACCTAGCGCTGCTGCTCTTGTTTTTGAAGCTGAAAACCTTTATGTGGTCCTCACTGTGTGCGGTTGTGTGTTATGTGGAACTTTAGTGTGTGTTTGCCAGATGTTGGGGAGAATCCCTTGGTGCTCTGGACAGGCCTATCATTGTGTCTGTAGTAGTTAATCTTGACTGGCAACTTAATTGGACCTAGAATGCTTTTGGAGATTAGTAAAGCACCTCTCTGGGTATGTCTGTGAGACTGTTTCCGGAAAGGATAAACTAGAGGCCAGATTCAGTTTGAATGTAGGTGGCCCTATCCTATAGGTCCAGACAAAACCAAGGGACAAGGGAGAAAGCCCTTATTCTGGCAGGTGTTGTCTGGTCTTCCTGACTTCCGTGATATGAACCATCTGCTCTGCTTTGCTCTCCCACCATGGTGGGTTGACACTTGTGAAACCAGTGGGTAAATAAGTCTTGTTTCAAGTGGTGTATGCCAAGCAGTTTCATCCCAGTTTGGGGAGGTAGCTAACACAGTCTTAATTTGTGAGGGAGTTTTCTCATTATAAAGTATGTGTCTGTTACCACAGGAAAACCCAGGCACCTTCCTTGTCACTCCACCCTCTCACCCCTCTTGCAATGCCAGGGGCTAACCAACAGGGCAGGTCCACTTTGTCATTTTGTCCCCTCTTTGTCCTCTGCTATGGCTGCTGCTACTGCTGGGGATGGAATTGGCTGGACTATTTTCCCAGGTTGTCTCTTGGGTGAGCTACTTGAAGAATGAGGAAAACAGAAAGGTCGTGGCAGCCAATATTTGGCTTTAGGGTGCAGCTAGTAGACAGCCATTTAGCTGCTAGAGAGGTTCTTTAGCATGTCCGCCCTTGGAGGTAGTCATGCACCCGCCGTTTATGAGTTCAGGCATCGTCTTAGCACCTGGAGTGCTTTCCTGCGTTCCCTTCATTGTATTGTCAGACCTTCCCTCCTAGAGGCAGCTGGCACTTGAAGGGACTTGTTGGTTTGGAGCTTGGTACAGTTCTTGGCATTTGAACAGACCTTTTTGAGATAACTGCACTCAGGTTCCAGGGCCACAGCCATCTCCATATGAGCCTCGGGGTTCCTCGGATCCCAGTCAATTAGTAAACCCGAAACATGTAACATGTCAGCTTTCTTATCTACAAATGTGTGAATGATGGAACTGATGAAAATAATCGAGAGAGAAAACTATGTAAGGTGTGTGGCATGGCTCCTCACACGGAAGTCACAGTGCATCTTGACTGTACATCGGTAGTTCCTGTGGGAAAGGAGGAGCAGGGCCCTGTCACAGCGCAGCGCAGGCGGAGGGTGGTGCCTTCCTTTGTGGGCCTGCAGACATCCATCCATTTACTGCTTTTCAAGTTACTTTTACTACCTGATAAAATTTTCCAGGCTTTATTTTTTCAAAATGCCTGAATAGAATTCAGTTTTATGGATGTGTCACAGTTCATTTGACCTGATCATGATTCACTAAATGGATATGATTATTATTAATTTATTATTATTATTATTAGTTTTTTGAGACAGGGTTTCTCTGTGTAGCCCTGGCTGTCTTGGACTTCTTTGTAGTCGAGGCTTGCCTCGAACTCACAGAGATCCACCTGTCTCTGCCTCCCGAGTGCTGGGATTAAAGGTATGCGCCAGCACCACCAGGCTTAAAAGTGGTATCTTATTATAGTTTTAATTTGTGTTCTCTTTTAAGGAGCAGAGTGCCACCCTGCATGTTAAGAAACGCCTACATTTTTTTCTTTTTTCTTTTTTTTTTTATACATTTTTTATTTTCCACCCTTGAGTCTACAAAAGTGCATTACAATTAACTTTTTTGCATTATAATTTTTTATTAATTCATTCATATTACATCTCAATTGTTGTCCTATCCTGTGTATCCTCCCATTCCTCCCTCTCTCCCACTTTCACCCCATTCCTCTCCCCCATGACTGAGGGGGACCTCCTCCCCCTGAATATGATCCTAGGGTATCAAGTCTCTTCTTGGTAGCCTGCTATCTTTCCTCTGAGTGCCACCAGGCCTCCCCATCAAGGGGATGTGGTCAAATATGGGGCACCAGAGTTCGTGTGGTAGTCAGTCCCCACTCTCCATTTAACTGTGGAGACATTAAAGAGGCCTATAGAGAGGCACTGGAAAGAATCCAGGAAAAGACAAACAACTAGATAAAGGAAATCAATAATAAGTTTTTCAAGCATATCCTGCATTTTAGGCATTGTGATACTTACACTTCAACAACATGACAGAACTATGGCTTACTTTTTACACTTTTAAAGTTACATTTGTGTGTCTGTGTGAGGTGCCCCTGCCCCCAGGTCTGTTCTCTGTGGGTCTCTTGGAGACTGCTCTCCTCCACTGCCTGCCATTTCATTCTGTATTGATGAGGTGTATTCAGCTCTGCCTGGCTCTAGACTTATTTGTAAAAGTTAAGACTAGAGGCTGAGTTTTAGAAAACTAATTCCTCTTGAAGAATGTGATCTCCCTGTAGAAGTGTGTAAGTGTGTTTGGAAGGAGAAGCCTACCAAACCATAGTGCAGGTCTCACTTGCCAGCCCTTCTACTTACTGGAACTGGAAATCTGGATTCAGTTTTTCTTTTCTTTTTCTTTCTTTCTTTTTTTCCCCCCAAACATACATGAGAGAATCTTGTTGCTGTTAGTGTGGAGTCTCTGTTATAGTCTATTCCTAGAAATAGTTATAACGTGACAGTTTTGTATTATGTCATCTTATATATCTAGGTACATATTTTTAATGTTTAGAATCTAAATCTTATTTCTAGGGCAACTTTCCAAATCTAGCTAATAAATATTATAGTTCTGTTACTATTTCCTCCTTCCTTTCTAACTATCATCCTGATTTTCTTTTCTATTTGGATATTCTTTTACAAAGGACATTACTAGATAGAATGTCTTGTATTTTTGTCGTATATTTAAAACTATGTATTTTCTAATAAGTAAAAGGAGATAAGAATTTTTCTTTTTTCTTGTACACACAGGTTGAAACCAGTTTGAGTTGAAATTTCACTTATCTGGCAAAAGTCTGTTTAATTTTATGTGTGTTCTTTACCTGAATTATCTTATTATTAATATGAATGCCTGTTTGATTTCACAGATAAATCTTACTGAAAATATTTTTTTAAAGGGGTCGGAAAGGTGGCTCTGTGGGTTAAGATGTCTGTTGTTCTTTCAGAGGACCCAGCTTCTGTTCCCAACACCCACCTTATGCCTATAGGATCAGACGCACTCTTCTGGCCTCTGGACACTGCACTTTCATGTACAACTCCCTGCCCCCATATATACACATAGTTAAAAATAATCTTTTCAAAAAGAAAATATTTAAAATAAAAATCATTAATGGGTTTTATTTAAAGTTTTTTATTTTAATACGTCATTGTTTCTATACATTCTTTTTTTTCCTCTGTTAGGGATAGTTCTGAACTAGGCTCAGAGCTGTATAATAGCATCCATCATTGTTGAAGACAGAGTCTTTTGCTTTGGTTAATGAATTCCCCAGATTCACACACACTGTGATTTGTCTTAACTGTTAATTCTCTACTGTTGCATTAGAGTTTGTCGTTCACTCGTAATTCTCATGACTTTCTGTTTGTGGTTTAAGATGCTCAATAAATGACTAAGCATCTTTCTTGCTGTTCTTGTCCTTCAAGTTGATCATGGAGTCATTTCCAACAAGTATTCATTAGTTTCATACAATGTGCGTTGACTCACACTCCCCTCTCTAACTGCCCAGAAGTGCCCTCCCTATTCCTTTCCCACTAAACTTTGTGTCTGTTTTGTTTGTTTGTTTGTTTTTTGTTTTTAAATAAGTTATTATTTAACAAAAACTGCTCTCGTCTCCCAGCAGCCAGCAGTCACCAACAGCTCCATGGCTAGTGGGTGGGATTTCCTGCCTACCTTCTGTCCAGGCGAAAGTTTGGTTTGGCTTGGCTGCACATAAATTTTGGTTTTTCGAGACAGGGTTTCTCTGTGTAGCCTTGGGTGTCCTGGACTCGCTTTGTAGACCCGGCTGGCCTTGAACTCACAGTGATCCACCTGCCTCTGCCTTCCTGAGTGCTGGGATTAAAGGCGTGTGCCACTACACTTGGCAGGCTTATATGTTTTGATGCAACTGCTGACTTTATAGCTGCTGTGCTGTGTCCAAAACACATGGATTCCTTATACTTACACTTTCCGTGTGAATGTGCACTGTTACACTCCTACTGAGGGATCCGGGAGCCAACTCGGGGTGCAGTTCCACTCAGGGCTGAGCAGTCTTCAGTCTCCTGCGCTGCACTACCATGGAATCATTTGATCACACCTGGTTTTATTCTCATCCAGGCTGAACTGTGTCCTGTGAATGGTGATTTGCACACTACTGCCTTAATAAGTGTTTTGTTTTTAAATCTAAGATTTGTTTATTTTATGCATACAGTGCTCTATCTGCATGTACACCTGCAGGCCAGAAGAGGGCAACAAATGACATTATAGATGTTGTGAGCCACCATGCGGTTGCTGGGAATTGAAGCTTTGAAGAGCAGAGAGTGCTCTTGACTGCAGAGCCATCTCTCCAGCCCTTAAGTGGGGGTTTATGAATTTCATTCTCATGGAATCGCAGGACTTTCTTATGATTGTCATCTTTGGTACTGTCAGTGATGCTAGGGTTCTCATGACAGAAAGCTTAGCACTTTCCATTGATGCAGTGAGCTGCCTTAGCCTGTCGTCTCAGGACAGGACACGGGCGCCTTTATTATGCACTACTGTAGTTCTAGACCATCTGGACTATTCTCTTTTCCTTGTCATTGCAGGCTCCATTCGTGAGGAGAACGGGGTACGGTGGCACGTGTGTCCCTACTGCACAAAAGAGTTCCGGAAGCCCAGTGACCTTGTGCGACACATCCGCATCCACACCCATGAAAAGCCCTTCAAGTGTCCACAGTGTTTCCGGGCCTTTGCCGTGAAGAGCACCCTGACTGCTCACATTAAAACTCACACTGGCATCAAGGCTTTCAAGTGCCAGTACTGCATGAAGAGCTTTTCCACCTCAGGGAGCCTCAAGGTGCACATCCGCCTACACACAGGTGTGCAAAGGCTGGTTTGGGAGGTGTAGAAACGGCAGTGGCTGACCTCTCTCACAGGTCTTTCCTCCCCCTTTGTTGATTTTTGACCTCCATCCTCATGGAACCAAGGGTATGGTTGGAGACAATTAGTAGGTGATATTTACAGATGAATACATGTTGACAGAGGTAAAGAGACAGCATATTTAGCCTTAGACCCATCAAGCCTTCCTGAGGAAGGTACATGTACCCTACAGTCTCAGAAGGCCTGCAGGCTTTAACTGGGGCTCCATATCTTTGTAAGTAACAGTGTTATTGAGATCATTTGCATATCCCAAAATTCATGAAATATATAGTTCTAACTGAAACATTTTTATTACTTTCCCCCATCCTAAGTTCCATATTGATTGGTAGTCATGAACCCAGGGTTCTGGAAGAAGCCAAAATTATCCTACTGCATTATGTTCTTGTCCAGGGAACCTGAATTTTCATTTACTAGTAAAGTTATGAGAGAGGATTATTCTTACAGAAGGGATACCATAGTGGAAGACGAGGGGGCGATGTCTTCACTACTTAATGACAGTTGCTCTCACTGCTCTCTCTCTCTGCTGTGTGTAATCTCTGCTGCCTCCAGGACGAGTGCTGTTCTATTTTATGGAAGTCAGCTGGAGAGATTGGGCTGTCTGACACATTTGGATTTCTTTAGGATGGCTTGTTATTGAAGATGCATATTTTACAATTTATGGATTTGCCTTAAAGTAGCATTATACGGTAGCTGTCATACAGCCGAACCTCTCGAATACTAGTTAAACGCAAGAGGGTAATCCCTGATCCATAAGACGCATCAACTGCTGAAGGAGGAACAACAAGCAGCCTAGTATTTGAAGTGTTTCATGTGGACATTTGTTGTTATTGCTGTTGTTGACATGGAATTGCTTGAAATAATTCTAAAATGTGCGTTTGTTTTGTTAGGAGTTAGACCTTTTGCTTGTCCTCACTGTGATAAGAAGTTCCGAACCTCAGGCCACAGGAAGACTCATGTAGCCTCCCACTTCAAACACACGGAGCTGAGGAAGATGAGGCACCAGCGCAAACCTGCGAAGGTGCGTGTGGGCAAGAGCAGTGCTCCTGTCCCCGACATTCCTCTGCAAGAACCAATCCTTATAACTGACCTAGGTAAGATGGCCCCTGGAGAACTGTGCCTGCTCATATGCTCTTTCCTCTGGGACCTTGGGAGGGTGAATACATGATATATGCAGGAAAATACTTTTAGGCAGAGCACTGACGAAGTCTGCATTAGGACGTGCTTTGTTGGGATAGTATGGTTCACAATCAAAATTAAAACCCTAAAGTACTCCTCAAACTGTGGTTTTTGTTTGAGATAAAGAGTGTGACAGAAAAGTAGTCTTGTGTGTGTGTGTCCTCATTAAAGAGGCACTTCTGTCTCTATGGGCCTATGTAGGTAAAGAGAGCTTTAATGTGGAACCCCCAGCGCGGGTTGTTATTGGTGTCCTTGGATGTTGTGGGTGTGTTACAGATTACGGTTCTGGCTGCTCAGTCTTCATGTTGGAAAGAAAAACAAACTCCACCCAGTAATAGTATAATTAAGGCAGAATGGGGTTTGATCAATGAAGGGTACATTTGATGTCAGAGGGCCTTCTTTCTCACAGATAGTACCAGGTAGCTCTCCAGGCCGCTTTCCTCTTCCTCCCCCTCCCCCTCCTTCTTCCTTCTTCTGTCAGTTTCCTGCATGTATGCAATGCAGTGTGCTCTCAGTCACAGCTCATTCCCATCTTTCATCTTCCTGCAGCCCACACAGAGCCCCTTCTTCCTCCCAGCCAGCCCCTTGGACTTTGTGTCTTTGCTCTGTGCAGACAGTGTGCAGGGCCCCATCTGTGTCCATGCCAGGAGCCGGTGTTTCACCGCAGGCCTCCATCCTCCAGCCTCCATGCTGTCCCTGAATCTTGGATGGGGAGTCACAGAGGTTGGATTTTGGCTGAGGTCTCAATAGTCAGAGCAGTTGTGAGTTAACCTTTTCAGGGCCCCTTTTATATCGGCATCAGTTAGATTCAGGAGGCTCCACTCCAGTGACTATTCACCTCATGAAGTCCTCCTCCTCATTACGGCCAGGCTGTAGCTGGATGTTAACGTAGACGTGTGCGGGGATGTCAGCATTTTGACTGTAGCACTCATTCACTTTTACAGGTAGATTCACACGTTGTTCAGTCTCTGTATGGTAAGCCACCTGATAGGTGCTAGGAACTGAAATTGAGCTTTTTACAACTGTATTGCGTGCTTTTAACTCCTGAGCCACCTCTCTAAACCCTTTTGAATTTTTATCTATCTATGATTATGACATAAAAATATAGAGGTCAAACAATTGAGAAGAGAAACCTTCACATTCTGCAATATAGGGAGAAGTCATCAGAAAGATCAGCGCAACAGACGTGTTTCTTTTTTTTCCCTTTGAGACAGAGCATCCTGTATTATAGACTGTGGATAAATTTGAACTTGTTATCCTCGTGTGAATGCTGGGATAAGCATGCAAGATGATGTGTATATATATTGTATATACACATGTGTATAGTGTGTATATATGTTCACTTTCCATTGTACATACTTTTCATTGCCAGGAAAACAGTGATTGATACACATTTCACCATAGGCATGGAAATGACTTACTAATATGTAATAATTGATGACATAACTGAAATGGCATCTGTTGTGATATTGGAGTCCACAGTGCATCAGAACTTTGCCTTTGCCTTAAAGCAAATGCTTTTGCCATGTCAGTAGGAAACTAACAGTAAGTAACGACTCCTGCTTTTCTTTTGACTTACAGGTCTTATCCAGCCCATTCCAAAAAACCAATTTTTCCAAAATTATTTTAATAATAATTTTGGCAACGAAGCAGATAGACCATACAAATGTTTTTACTGTCATCGAGCATATAAAAAGTCTTGCCATCTTAAACAACACATCAGGTAAGGTCTGAGGGGAGGTAGAGATACTTAGTGTAAGCGCAGAGATTCAGTGACCTGCTGACTAAGTATTTAGGATGGTGGCGTTAGGTTAGCTTGTGGTTAAAATATTTAATCGGCTAAAAAAATTTTGTGATTTTTTTTTTTTTGTTCTTGAATATATCTATTCAAGTATTTTGGTCTGAAATTGCCCCTGAGTTTTACTTATATTCCATTTATATTTTAGCATTTTCAATTTCCAGCATGTGCCAAAGACTTGCTTGTTCTTATTTTAGTTAGAATGTTTAACCTTTTCAGATGTTCTCACCAAAGCTTAATTTTTGGTGCTAGCATCAGTGAAAAGAAATAGAAACATGCTCACGAGAGGTGGTCTGGCTTTCTGAAAATAGAGCTTCACTGAAGATGCAGATTATTCCTCCAGTGTGTGTAGCTCGGTGTCTCTGGTCACTTAGATTTGTTTATTACAGCCAGGCGGTGGTGGCGCACGCCTTTAATCCCAGCACTTAGGAGGCAGAGGCAGGAGGATCTCTGTGAGTTCGAGGCTAGCCTGGTCTACAAAGAGAGTTCCTGGACAGCTACAGCTGTTACACAGAGGAAACACTGACTTGAAAAACCAAAAAAAAAAAAAAAAAAAAAAAAGAAATATTTGCTTATTACAAAATGTAGAGAATGAAGAGTGCCACAGTGGAGGGTCTCTGAGTGTGCATTTCTTATAGTGTTATAAGTGTGTAATGGATATATTAAGGTTTTCTCTGCCTTTTAGATCACATACGGGTGAAAAACCTTTCAAATGTTCTCAGTGTGGAAGAGGCTTCGTCTCCGCAGGAGTGCTCAAAGCCCACGTTCGGACGCACACTGGACTCAAGTCTTTCAAGTGTCTGATCTGCAATGGAGCCTTTACCACAGGTGGCAGCTTACGGCGACACATGGGCATACACAATGACCTCCGTCCCTACATGTGTCCCTATTGTCAGAAAACATTTAAAACGTCACTGAACTGCAAAAAGCACATGAAGACCCACAGGTAGGCGTGCTGCTGATGGATGGCTGGTGAAGGTGTGCTGCTGATGGATGGCTGGTGAAGGTGTGCTGCTGATGGATGGCTGGTGAAGGTGTGCTGCTCATGGATGGCTGGTGAAGGTGTGCTGCTGATGGATGGCTGGTGATGGATGGCTGGGGATGGATGACTGGTAAAGGTGTGCTGGTGATGGATGGCTGGGGATGGATGGCTGGTGAAGGTGTGCTGCTGATGGATGGCTGGGGATGGGCCTGCCTTTTAATTACCATCTCGTCCCCAGATGGGGTGGAGCAAGTAAAGAGTCCAGGGCCGCCATGCCTACCCAGAGAAACTCTGTCTTGGAAAAAAAAAAAGAAAAACAAAGTCTTAGTCAATCTTGTGATTTATAGGTTGGTTTTTTTCATGTGTGTGGGAGCTGGCTCCCTCCTTCCACTCCGTGGCTCTGGGGTTTGAACGGGAAGAGCCCTGACTTGTCGAGCCACCTCTCTGGCCTGATTTCAGTGGTATTCTATTGTTGAATCACAGACCGTGGGCTCCAGATACACTATGAAGCGGTTATTCAGTGTAAACTGAATAGAACGTTCTTGGTAGAATGCTAGCTCATAGCATAAAAGCTGCATGTTTCTCACTAGAACTGGAGCCAGCACACCTGGGAAGCTATAGCAGCAGCAGTGTAGTGTAGAGCATCTTCACTTATCTTAAGTGAGGGCATCAAACCTGCTACTCCAGAGTACTGACCTGTAGACAGACAGCATATCAGCTTAGATGCATCTGCCTGCACATTTCCTACAAAAGCAAACCCCACGTGCTACAACAAGTTAACTATAGCAGACCATTTTTGTCTTGTGGGTCGTTTTGTTTTGTTTGGGTGTTTTTTTTCTGACTTGAATGTCCAAGCACATTGAACATAGTTGACTTGATTTTGAAATATTTAGCAAGGAAGTCAGCTGCTGCTACAGACCACCCAGGCAGCATCGTATGTAGTAGGCCTCAGAGTTTCATGTCTGTTAGGTGTAGTAGACCTCATAGTTACATATCTGTTACATGTAGTAGGCCTCACAGTTACATGCTTGCTGTACCACAACACACCTTTGGAAGTGATGCTGAGCTTGGATGTTTGGGACCTGGATATCCCAAACATTGATGGGATGTATACCACCATTCCCACTCAGGTAGAAGAATGGCGTGTCCCTTCTACAGGTTGGTTCACAAGCTATAGAGATGCCTGGAGCTTGGGAATTTGGGTACCTTGTGTCATGTTAAGTGCTATTTTGCCAGGAAGCCAGGCCCTTAGATGCACTTTCTGTGAAGATGTTGAGAATACATGGTTTAAGGTCCTCTGTTGATGGTGTCTGTTGGTCAGAGTTACACTGAGGGGTGTGCATCACTGTGGCTCTACAGTGTGTTGGAAACTGATCTGTCTGTCACTCTGTACCGTAGATACCAGGCACTTTTCTCTTACAGATTTTTGTACAGATTGCTTCAGACCTGAAGGAGCGATACTAGCCCTTATTTCCTCCTTTGTCTGTTTTGGAGGGTCCCAAAATTTAATACACATTTAGATTAAAAATGCAGGAGAAGTTGGGCACTGTGGCACCTGACTGTAATCCTAGCACTTGGGAGGCAGAGGCAGGTGGATCACTGTGAGTTTGAGGCCAGCCTGGTCTACAAAAGGAGTCCTGGACAGTTAAGGATACACAGAGAAACCCTGTCTCAAAAACGCCAAAAACAGGAGAATACCTAAGTAGCCTCAGCCCTACTACAGGCAGTAAGGAATGCTGAGAGTAGGAAAAAACCCTCCACCCCGCCCCTGGAGCAGAGCACACCGATTGGTTATGCAATACTAAATGGTCAGCCTTGAAGACAGACAGACATACTAGTAACATTATTTGAACTGAGCAGGTGATATTTATGTATAGAGGAATATATATATGTGTACACACACACACCATATCATATGCATATAAACACATATATGTATGTAGCTACGGTTAATTTTTTTAAAAGGCCATGAATTTGAGAGAGAGAACAAGGAGATAGGGGAGAAAAGGGAGAGAGATGATATAGTTATAATCTCAAAAAAAATAGACATATATGATTATAGAACTAAAATTTTTAAAATCAAAAACCAAACACTTAGGCAAGGAAGCAGAAGCCCCAGGTGAGACAGTCATCGGGCCGGCCAGAGAGCCAGCTGACTGCTGCAGTACAGACACGTGTTGTAAGGGAGTGAGGTGCACCTTCTGACTGCTTGATGCTCGGTGTACAGTCTGTTACCATTCTGGAGGAGGAGGTGTTGAGAATTGATTCTTACTTTCAGGAAATGAAGAGGTAAGGAACTCAGTGTGGCATTTAGAGGGTGCAGATACCTTAGTGTTCTGAGGCAGAGCACACGCTTTACAGCTGAGGGCTTAACCATGTGCGTAAGAGAGGGAAGGGTGACTCACTATCGTACATTCTTTGCATGGTGGCTAGCCAGATAGTCAGATAATGATACAGTTTTTAAAGTGGATTCCTTCACTAAATTCATTGTTCATCTTTCTCTTTGAAAGAGAACTGTTGATCCTGATGAGTATGTACTGGGTATGTTTCATATGTGTGAGTATTGCAAAGACCAGCAGTAACATGAGACTGTCAGGGTGGCCTGTGCCTCACATTACATGTTCTGAGCGTGACCAGCTGATTGTGCTGTTGGTTTTCTCACTGATAAGACAAATAACTACAAACCATTTGAAGGATGACAGCTTTATCTTCTTTACAGTTTCAGAGCCCCCTGTGGCTAGCTGGCACCGTAACATAAGCTGTGGTGAGGTCCACACCGTGGCAGAGGGGACACTGACAGTCTCCTCATCTCAGGGCATTCAGGAAGCAGAAAGGGAAAGAAGGGTCAAGGGACAAGTGACAGTCTTCAAATGCATACTTCCTGCAACTAGGACCTACTTCCTAGTGTTCAACGCCTCCCCGAAAGTATTAGGAATTTAGCAAGGGTTGTTCATTGAGCAGGTCAGGTGCTAACACAGTCACCTCCTGGGTCCCACTTCTGAGCATCACTATATTGGAAACCAAGTCCTCAACACATGACGTGTGGGTGGGTGGGCACTTACATCCACACTTATCACAAAAACTGACTGCCCTGGAGAAGAGTGGGCAGAGGGCAAGATTGCTGTTTAAGGGAGTGTGGGGCATTTTGAGACTTCATTTCATTATGTAGTCCAGGAAAGCTTTGAACTCACAGCTTGTCTCCTTCTTCAGCCTCCTAAGTGCCGAGATCACAGGCGCCTATTAGTGCTCTGGCTCCTTAGACTGAGAGATTGTTGCATATGTTGTCCTTCCCGTCTCTTGCTTTCATGTCCTGTGTTTGCTGACAACAATGGAAGGCAACAGGTTTTCTTTAGAATTTAAAGTGCTTAACTTTTAGCTAGATTGACACCATGACTTCACAACGAAATAATTGAGTTGAGTGAATGACGTCTTTCACAGCTGCATTTCTGCTGTGGAAGTGTCTCCACCTCTGATTGTTGCTGCTTTCCCACAGATATGAGCTGGCCCAGCAGCTCCAGCAGCATCAGGAGCCTTCCTCCATGGACGACGGCACTGTGGACCAGCAGAGCATGGAAGTATCAGCTCCCCTGCCTGTGGAGATTGAAAGTGCAGAGCTGCAGCCAACTCCAGAGACGGTGGCGGCAGACCCCGAGGCTATGCTGGAACTGGGGCCACAGCATGTGGTGGGCAGTGAAGATGCGGCAGCGCTTGCACAGCCATTGGCAGATCAGCCTTTGGAGGCTGACGAAGGTACCATTTCAGAAGCTTTAGCTTTTCTCGTGACCCCAGGGAAGTCTTGTGGTCCTTAGACTCAGGGCCATCCCTGTGCCTTCTTCTTAGACTCTGTGCCACCTTCTTGGTGCTCTTGTGCAGGCGAAGCCGTCCACCACTGAGCTGTATCAGCTGTTCTGCTCACCTTGTAATGTCACAGTTTGTGCCTGGTCTGTGTGTGCGCAGCTGCGATGTTGGACTTTAGCACTATTATGGTCGAGCCAAGCAGCACTGCTCCATTTTATTAGCCCCCTTTTAGGGAATGGGTGGTCTTTGGTTTTGGTTTTTTTCTTGTGTGGATCAAGGTTGTTGTCTGTTTCAAACACAAAGCAATCTGACTTACTGTGGGCAATTGTGAAATCAATGAAAATCTTAGACCTACAGAAAAATGTGCTGTTTACATTTTGTAGTAAGTTCTTCCAATTTTTCTCTAAGGAAATGTATCAGCAAGGATCTCTGTGTGTCTGCGCCTACATGTTGAGTATATTAACGGCTTGTAGAAATAGGATCTTTATGCAGTTTTAATAAACTTATTTGGGTACAGTGTCAACACTTTCTCTTTTATCTGTGCTCATTAATACACTGTGACAAGGAGTTCATGCAGATTCCCAGACTGATGGGACTAGTAATTGTTACTGGTCACAGTAGATGGGGCTCCTGGTACAGAATATAGAGCCATATGTAGCTTTGTTTCATTATCAGTGTTGGTCAACAAAAGTGCCACCTCAGCTGCATCAGTGTGCTCATTGTAACTGATGGCCTGCTTCTTAACAAGCTTGTTAACAGACACTTCGATGGCCAAGTTACGGTTTTGTTCTGTGGATGTCCTAAATTTATTTAGTCTATGGGTAGGAGTGCACATGGATTATCCCTGGGAACCTGAGCTCTACATAATGGCTAAGTACAACTGCATCTCAGAATATTGCTTTATGTGTATACTGTTTTAGAACAATGAGCATTACTCTCCTGTCTTTGAAAACTCACTCTTGGGTGGATCAGCAAATGGGACGTGAATCTCAAGTGTGTGTGCTCCTGTCTCTTTGCCCTTAGATGGGTTTGCAGCTTCCCAGGACCCTCTCCCAGGTCACATGGACCAGTTTGAGGAGCAGACCACTTCACAGCAGTCCTTTGAGTCTGCAGGGCTTTCACAAGGTCAGCGTGAGTTTCAGTAAATTTACGAAACAGCTGAGTGCTGGATTTAGTTTGTAAAACTTAGGTGTTTCTTTGAGGGCTCTTGTAAAATTTACAGGAGAAACCCAGTAATTGCATGCATTTATGATTTCTTTTGTATATAATATATTTATTAATCTCATATCTCCTAAAAAGAGACTTTCACAGCCATTCTATATGGGGTCTCCGTCCCAGAGAAGGCGATGGGTTGGAAGGAAGGTCTGGTGGGAACTGTTCTCCATGGCTGGACTGTAAGACCTGTCCCAGGAGCACGGACTGGGCACCGCACATTGCCTGTTAGCAGACAGCTCAGAGCTGCTGACACAGCATCCTAACCCTGATTCTCATTAAGAAAGCAGAGGTTACCTAAACGTGTTTTCTTTGTAATGTTACCTTTTGTATAGTTAAAATTTGTTGTAGAGTGCCTGTACCTAATTTGTTTCAGGTTTCACAGTGGCTGACACATACAATCAGCAGACTGCCTTTCCACCTGTGCAGCAGCTGCAGGACTCTAGCACACTCGAGTCCCAGGCCTTGTCCACAAGTTTCCACCAGCAAAACTTACTGCAGGTCCCAAGCTCTGACGCCATTAATGTGGTGAGTGTATGCAGCAGGTGTCTTTCTGTCTTCTGCCACTATGTATGACTATGCCACACCCACATCTGTTACACCCTGGTTAGCCCATGGGGTGCAGCCTGTTTAGTACACAGGACCATCTTTTTTCTTAAAGCATCTTAACTTCATATAATTAGCACCACGAGCAGCTTTGCCATTTTGACTGAAAGCCGGGAATTTACCGGTGTGTTATATAAGAAGTTGAATTAACTAGTGTGTTAATTCAAGAATATTGCTTTGGGCACAATGTGTATTTTTGTTTGTGGAGTTATAAATGTTAGAAGGAAAATAATAATGTTGTCATATTAAAATCAAATATTACCCAAAACATTATTTCTTTAAATAATAGTTTTCTGAAAATCATTTTCATTCACAATTATTATTTTTCAACTCAGGTTAGGGACACTGAAATGTTGGCTTGTTCTTTTTTTCTTTTGGATGTTTTTAAATAATATTAAAAGTGACAGACATATCATTAGTTATCTCTTTAAAGATCTCCGAATGTCAGTACTAGGCATGCAAAAGTCAGAGCAGTCGCTTCCAGGTAGCAGCTTATAGATTTTAGCAGGTGACAAGTCTGATGTGGGGAACATGCTGCGTGGTGGCTGAGTGCCACTGCTCAGCCCTCTGAGTACAATGAGCTTGGCTGCAGTGCTGCTGTGTGATGAGGGCTGTCGTCCTTACGTCAGGACAGGGCCAGCACTGCGGTGCTTGGGCACTGCCTCTGAGAGGCAGAGGTGGCTTTTCTTTCCCTAAGGCTCTTGTGACAAGAGCAAAGTCTGCCTGTTTCTAGAAAGTGGTGTTTTAATCCACACCAGTGTGTTACTTACTTCCCACTGCTATGGCAATGCACTTCAAGTAACAACTTAAAAGCAGGAAAGGGTTATTTTGCTTCACAATTTCTAAGGTTTTAGTCCATGAATTTTTAGGTCTGTTGCTTTCTACCTTGTGGCATTTGGGGTGGGAGGACAGTTGAGGGTCCCAGTTTCCCCTATAAGGGCATGCCCTCAATGACTGCATTCTCCAAGTGGGCCCTCCTCATGAAGGTTCTACCAGTTCCCAACAGTGTCGTGAAGCGGCAGCCAGTCCTTTAGTGTGTGGGATGTGTAAGGTCCAGTCATTCACAGGCAGTAGAGTCAAGCTGATGAAAGAGTACTGGTTTCCTGAGGTGAATCATGCTCCTTTATGCTGTGTGCTACAGCGCCTACAGTCAGGCGGGAGCTCACATCTGTAGTCCCAACACCTGCAGCTGAGCTAGCAGCATCCTGAGTGTGAGACAAGCTTAGTCAACATAGCAAGGTCCAGGCTAGCTTTGGCTAACAAGACAGACTCTGTCTCAAACAACCCATGAATAAATAGCTTAGTAAACAAGTACATACTTAATCATATCTGCGTCAATGGCATACTTTCTCTGTTTCAAATAGTTACAATGGGTTACTTGTGGCTTTTCTTTTAAAGCTGCATTATGAGCATTTATATCTGTCATTATTGAGTCATCTTATACTTAGTTATTTATTCATATATTCCTGCTGTGTATTTCTGATCATTTTAGGCAACCCGTTTGCTTCCAGAGTCATCTCAAGAGGATCTGGACCTACAAACACAGCGCCCACAGTTCTTGGAGGACAGTGAGGACCAGAGCAGGCGCTCTTACAGGTAATCGCTGCACAGACCTGGCTCCTCTGGTGATGAAATGGTTACGTTATCTCTCCCAGCTCATAAAGCATCCAGGAGGTTGTCCCTGTCACGCGGTGTAATGACTACATCAGATACTTGGTCTCCTGGAGAGTTAGATCATTTACCAGTTTCAGAATAGTACATTTAAGATTGCATGTGCCCAGTACAGGACCTGATGAGGCAGTTAGTTGTCCTTGGCTCTATTTTGTGCTGCTTTTTGTAGTTCCTGAGTGTGGTCTGTCTAAAAGCACTGACCACTGGTGAGCGTGCTGAAGGGCTGCTGGGCAGTCAGCCCCGAGGGAGCAGGGCCTGAGTTCTCTGTGCTTCTTTCTAGGTGTGACTATTGCAACAAAGGCTTCAAGAAGTCCAGTCACTTGAAACAGCATGTGCGCTCACACACGGGGGAGAAGCCCTACAAGTGCAAGCTCTGTGGGCGTGGTTTTGTCTCCTCTGGCGTCCTCAAGTCCCACGAGAAGACACACACAGGTTACTTTCTGTAAAAATTATGATTTTCCTCTTTTCATGGTACTGCTTTATTGATGTAATCCACACATCATTCAGTTCACGCACAGTATACAATCCAGTGGGTTTGTTTTTATTTTCCTCCCCTCAAGACAGGGTTTCTGTAACCTTGGCTGCCCTGGACTCACTTTGTAGACCAGGCTAGCCTCGAACTCACCAAGATCATCCTGCCTGTGCCTACCCGAGTGCTGGGATTACAGGTGTGAGCCACTGTGCTGGCCTCAATTCAGTGGTTTTTAGTATTTCCAATTGAGTTCTGAAAGCACTGCTATCTAATCTTAGTATTTTTTTATTTCATCTAAAAAAATTGTATACCTTCTATCTGTCACTCCCTTATTCTCTTACTGTGCCCAGCCATAACTAACCCTTGATCTGCCTCTTTGTTGATCGCATGCTGTAGGATTGCCTGTGAGTGGCTCATGCATGGTCTGTAGTCGTCACGGTCTTCCACTTAGTGCAGTGCACCGTTCAAGGCTCATCCGTGCTGTAGCGTGTATTAGTATATGACCTTTTTATGGTCCATAATATTTCATTGTACAGTTAACCAAGTTTTATTACCTACTTACTAGATCTACTGTTTGGCTTGTGTGAATACTTCTATTTAGGTATGGCTTTATCATGAAGGAATACAATTGCTGGGCCATAAGAATAACCTTCTAGCATTGGGGATGACTGTGGGATAGTGATTGTTGGAGAACACTGCCTAGCATATGCAAAGCCCTGGGTTCAAGACACCAAAAAGAAAACCAACTTGTAGATTTTTTAGTTCAGTCCAACTGTTTTTCAAGTAACCATGTGTACCAGCACATGTATGACAGTTCTCATTCTTCCCTGTCCCCATCAGTACATTGTACGGTGTTGTTGCTGTCACCATCCTTGGGTGGGGAGCATCACTCACTGGAGTGTGACTTATGTGTCTTGAGTGGTTCACCGTGCCGAATTTCTTCCTGTGCACTTGTTGAGAGTCGTCTGTTCCAATCGTTCTCTCAATTTAAAGTTAGTTGATTGGTTTTATTATCATTAATTTGGTAAATCTTTTAAAAATATAGCATGACCATTCAAGGCCAGTGGATCTTTACCAGGTATATGGTTTGTGATTATAGTTACCTGTTGAACACATTCTGCTTACTACATACTGATACATTTAACACCAATACGTAGTCTGTTTAAGGCTGTATTTGAAAGTGATGGTGTACCACTTACAACTGCACAAAGAAGGAAAGCCTGTGGGTGTGTCTGTTGGTGACTAGGGAGTGGTATTAAGGGCTGTGAGATTTGTGGTGCCTAGAAAGGTCACTAGGTAGGGAGAGCAGGTTACTGAGGGAAGGTGGAGCCAGGCCAGCTGCCTCTTCTGACTCAGTCAGGACTGTAACTTTGAGGCTGTAGGAAGGTTTCCCAGGCCCTTCCTGGATCCTACCTAACAAGCCATTTGCAGCTCAAAGATGGAGCTAGAGAGACATTGCGTCCTATCTACAAACAAGTTGCAACTGGGATGTCAAGGATAGCGACAGAGCAGTCTTGGTTGGTTGTGAGCAGCCTCTTCTCAGAGCTGTTCATTTTAGTAGCAAATGCAGTCAGACATGTGCTATTAGGTGGTGTCTGTGTTTCCAACGCTATCCAGCCAGTCTTAGACACTGGAAGCCACATATACCTCCTGTTGTGAATTTGTTTGTCCCTGAGCGCCTGTGATTTCAAGAGACTGGAGTAACACTTGGTGTGATATGCTCTTGTCTGTTGACACAGGAGTCAAGGCATTCAGCTGCAGCATCTGCAACGCGTCTTTTACCACCAATGGGAGCCTCACGCGGCACATGGCCACACACATGAGCATGAAGCCTTACAAGTGTCCATTCTGTGAAGAGGGCTTCCGCACTGCGATCCACTGTAGAAAGCACATGAAGAGACACCAGGCAATCCCAGCTGCGGCTTCCACAGCTGCAGAGACAGAGGGAGGAGGTAGTTTTTGTTTTTATTTCAAAGTTTTCTGGTCAAATGTCAGTTTAGTTATAAATTACAAACTGATCTGAAAATTGACTCTTACAAGTTAAGCTTAATAGTACCTTGACATTTAAAAAGCTTGCTATGGAGTGAACATGATGTGCGTATGTGGGTGCATGGGCCATGGCACATGTGTGGAGTAGGTGCTCTCTTTCCAGCTCCACCTGGCTCCTGCCAGGCTTGTGCAGCAAGTACTTCTACCTGCATTTGAGAAACTGCAGTTCATAGACAGAACATGAAAGCCTGTGTGCTCTTTAAGAAGTTCAGAGACGCACAGTGAAAAGCCGCTGAACTTTCCCGGTCACTATGCACTGACCTGGCGTCCAGTCCAGCACATGCCCTTGTCGGTGCCCTCAGCACTGGGTAGACTTTGTTGTGGTGTTTTATATTTATAGTACACTTTACTCTGCCTCTCCTGACATAGTAAGTGCAGAGCTGCACCAGATGTACACGTGTAGCCGTGTTTTATTATCAGGTGCTGTGTGGTGTATCTTGTGCCTGCATGTAGTTTACTTGCTGCGGACGAATGCAGAGCTGATTCTAGAGACACATCTATGAGAATGTCCCTCTGGCCAGAGGTATACTCAAGTGTCATGTTTCATTACCTCACTTGATGCACAGGGCGCTGTGTGCTCTGAGAGACTAACCTCATTTTCTACCAAGTACTGCACAGTTATCTGTCCAATACCTGCACCTTGATTTCATGACATGACATTCATGTCATGGATGGTTTCTTTTCAGTAAACCCCACAAATGAACTTGGGGTTAGAATGTGCCTGTTTTATTTCATAGGTGATGTCATGTTAGTGAGTGCAGTTCTCACACAGCCATGAAGTGTGTGTTATGTGTGTCTCGTTTTTGCTTGTGCTGCAGCTGGTGCTAATAGAGAGCAGCAGTGCTCAGTGTCATGCCCCTGCCGCATAAGGTCTTCTGTCAGCGCCCTCAGAGGTGAGACCTGCTGAGGCATTCCTTGCTTTCTTCTCAGTTGTTTATCCCCTCATTGGCTGGTAGGCATCTACCCTCGAGGTTACTAGTCAGGCCACAGCACCTCTCCTGTCCTGCACTAAAATGAGAACAGTGTAGCTATGTCTTACGGTTTGAAAAGGGACTCATTACAGTTTGCCTGAACCACTTTAAAATGACAACAGCCCTGGCTTGGGTGTTGCAAAGCAGTTGTTGGTCAGCTTCTTGAGCAGACAGTTGTGAGGGCCTTGGCTTCTGGCCTTCTGTGCGTCAAGGACTAGATGAGTTTGGTAGGACTTAGTGTGGTCATGAAAATAAGTCAGGCTTCCTGTGGAGTAAAGGTTATCAGGCACTGCACCTCAGTAGTTTGATAGTGTCCGCTAACGAGCTGGCGTGAGTACTGTTCAAGGCCAGCCACAGGTCCCTCCTAGCAGTTCAGCAAGCGTCGACAGCGTTAAGTCAGTGCCAGTGTGATTTGTGCTGTTGGCTTTGTCACTGTGCTAGTATTGACAGGCACTGTGATGTGTCTTCGTTCCTGTCCTGCGTCTCTCTTAGCCAAAGGAGAAGAGCCATGTTCTTTGCCCTGTTTACGCGTGGTGTTTGTGATAGGAATTTTTGCTCCTTCACATTTGGGATGCTTAGCTATTTGGCCTTACTTGAGTCATTTTCTATTTTTGCTATCTATATACTTTGCTTAATTTTATTGTCTTTTTCTGTTTCATGACTTTTTTATATTGATTTCCATATATCTTGATTATTTGAAAAATTTCAATACAATTCTCTCCATATTTCACTGTCAGTATTGGTGGGGGGCCACTATCTATAGCTCGCTCCTAAGTCTTCCTTCCAGACCTTATAAATGTATTTAAAATTTTTTATTTGTGGTATTTTCTTTTATGTAGAACTTTTGTGAGTAGATACTGAATTTCCTGGCCGTCTTCCATGACTGCTCTCCTCTCCAGCGCCTCCCTCCTTTCTGTCTGTCCCATCTTTTTGCACATTATGTTCTAGAACATCAGTCCAGTTGTTTTTCACACTTACTGATTGGGCACAGCACTGTCACTTCCCTAGCTCCCCTTGATTTTGGCTTTACGTGTTTCAGTCATGAGTCTCGTGCACACATGCATGCGTGCGCACCCTCACTCTCCTGTTCTGAGGAGTGAGGAGTACAGCAGTGTGAGGGGAAGTCTCCTGTGCTCTTCCCCCAGCAGCTCCGTAACTATCATTCCTGCAGGTGCTGAGAGCTTTGTGTTTTGTTTTGTTTTGTTTTGTTGAGACAGGGTTTCTTGGCTGTCCTGGAACTCGCTCTATAGACAAGGCTGGCCTCGAACTCATAAAGATCCTCCTGCCTCTGCCTCTCAAGTGCTGAGATTATAGGCACGCCACCACCCTCTATATTCATATGTTTTCATTGCAATTTTGTCTTGTTGAAGCAGCTGGAATGTATCTTTATAATGAGAATATGGGTGCGCGTGCACGTGTGTTTTCAGTTTCTTCTTTGTCCTCATTCTTTTTAGTTGAGGGCTCTTTGTTATTTTGTTAGTTGTCTGTGATTTTTGAGCATTGGTTTTATTTACCTAGTAATCAATTTTGGCTCGTAGTAACATTTCTATGAATCCTGGTGGCTTTGTGGGCTTTGATGGTTTTTAAACTGCTGGCCTGTAGCTGGCAGAAGCTGGCGTTTAACCACAGTGGGCTCTCATTTGTCTTCCTTCTCCCTGGTCAAGTGAGCTCCTGTTAGCCCTGGTTGCAAAAGAAGCTGTTTGCTGTCTGAAATGTGGCTTAATTAGGTTACTAACTCTATCCTTTCGTGCTTCATCTTTTCTTGTGTTGGAACTTGAATTTTAGTGTTGATTGAACCCTTTCTCTATGCTTTTAATAGACACATGTGTGGAGGAAGAGGAAGAAAATTCTGATAGAAGTGCATCACGAAAGCCTCGTCCTGAGGTCATTACTTTCACAGAAGAGGAGACAGCCCAGCTGGCCAAAATTCAGCCCCAGGAGAGCGCTACGGTGTCTGAGAAGGTCCTGGTGCAGTCGGCTGCAGAAAAGGACCGCATCAGCGAGATGAAGGATAAGCAAGCCGAGCTCGAGGCTGAACCCAAGCATGCCAACTGCTGCACATATTGCCCTAAGAGCTTCAAGAAGCCCAGCGACCTGGTGAGGTGAGGGTGTGTCACTGCTTCTGAGAGAGCAGAACAGACCGGATGCCACCAGGTGTCGCAGGTCAAGCAGCTGAGAGTGACTGATAGGCAAGACGCAGTGGAGCAGAGTGGTGAAGAACGGGGCCTTTTGTAGTTAGGGCTTCATTGCTGTGAGGAGACACCGCAACCACGCTGCTCTTACCAGGGCAGTTTTCAATTGGGGCTGGCTTACAGTTTCAGAGCTTTAGTCCATTCTCATGGCAGGACGCACAGAGGCAGACATGCAGGAGAAAGAGCCGAGAGTTCTGCATCCAGATTGGCAGCAGCAGGAGGAGAGCTCCTGAGGTCTCACAGCCCCAACAGTGACACACTTCTTCCCACAAGGCCACACCTCCTGTGGGCCGCACCTCCTGTGGGCCGCACCTCCTGTGGGCCGCACCTCCTGTGGGCCGCACCTCCTGTGGGCCGCACCTCCTGTGGGCCTCAACTTCACACACAAGTCTGGGGCCCTTTCCTATTCAAACCAGCACAGACCTTAAACTCAGGAGCAGGTGGACGAGCTCTGGGGCTGTGTGGAATGGGAAGAAGCAAGTCATATCCACTTGCTGTCATCCAGTTTGCAGTCAGGACACTAAGTTTGGCTCTGGTCGATAATGGAGGCAAAGATGAGGCTCGTAGAGCACCCCAGTAACAGCAGAGGTGTAGACTCCAGTGCAGGGCATGTGGCTGCATGCTTTGTTATGCAGCAAAGCCTCAAGCTGTTTCTTGGCTATATTTATCAGAAATAGTAGCATATTGTTTTTTATTTTTATGATAATAAATTTATGAAGTTGTTTGTAAATGTGTATATAGTTAAAAAATGAAACCCCTTAATTAGGAATGCTCTTTTAATAGGCACGTTAGAATCCATACTGGAGAAAAGCCATACAAGTGTGATGAATGTGGGAAGAGCTTTACTGTGAAGTCCACTCTAGATTGCCATGTGAAGACGCACACAGGTGAGCAGGGATCCCTGGGCACTGCAGACATCTTCGGGAATGCCTCAGTCTTCTGTGCACAGAGGCTTCAACATTATAGAGAACTCAAAAGGTTTCTTTCTAATATAAAGAAAAGGGGGAGGAGTAAAATCCCCCAAATCAAACTACAGATTCCACACGTCCTTACGCAGGCTTCACTCCTCTTCTTTCACAAGGTTCATTTTAGTCTCATTTGGGCCAAAGAGATGCAGTTTGCTGATATTTGCCACTCTGTTGACAGTTACCAGATTATATTATCTTTTTATGTGAGGAGAAAAATCTTACAAGGGGCACATGGTGTCTTGTTTCCTTGGCCCTTTTCTTCATCTGACTTGAGGATCTGAAAATCACTTGTATTAACAAAGTACAGAGCTTTGTTCTTTGAATCCTGCAGTTGGATGTCTTCTCTGAGCTGTAGGCTCCTTGTGTGACATGAGGCCACTAGTAGCCCAATCCCTGCACTGAGACGTGAGTATCTGGAACATAGGAACATTCAGCAGTTGATAGACACTGTTACTGTGCTCCATGGGTAGCCTCGTCAAATAAACCCATATTCCAAAATTTTTGGTCATGAGATTGAACAATTTACAGATGGAATTTCCTACATTTATGTGAAATTGTCTCATTCTTTCCTGATGGATTATTACCGGTAACTAAACAGGGGGAAACTCACTCATTAAGGCCTTCCCAGAGGCCGGTGTCCTGTTGTCTCATCAGGTTCTCAGTGTCTACATCTTACTGCTGTTCCTCACCAGCTTACAGTCTGTGCTGTCTGCCCCATGGTTCTTTACCCCTCCTCAGTGTCACACCCTTGTAGGTGAATCTTTTCATGCTCCTTCCTAGCTCCAGAAGCCCCACCTACTCTCTTCCACCTTTGCTATAGGCCAGTCAGCTCTTTATTCAGCCAATCAGCAGGTGAGATGACGAGCAGTGTTTACAAAGCACTGAGACAGGTGATGCTCAACACCACCAAAGCCCAGGCTGCTTCGCTCTCTGCTGATGCAGAAGTCAGCATTTGAATAGACAAGGACATCTGCACACAGGGTACAGAAACGTCACTCCATCAGCCTGCTCACCCACCGGGCCCCTGTGCTGCTCCCTGAGGTCAGCACGGCTCTCTGGGTTCTGCAGGGCTGGGAGTTCAGCTTAGGCTACATAGGTAAGAAGAGACCACAGAGCAAGGCAGGACCACAGATGCACTGAGGCCTGAGTCTGTGGCACTTGTCCCTGGGGCCTGTCACTGTCAGTGGCATCTGTGCCTCGGTGACTTTTATGCTGTAGGTAGTCAAGAGAAGAGCCAGAGTGAGGTGATAGGACAAAACAGTGGACACAGGCCCCGTGGGCGCAGGATGCTCCTTGTGCACACTGTTCCAGGGGGAATGTGGTGACTTCAGGACACAAAGCCTCTGAGGGTTGTGAGATCACTGACTTCAGACTGTAGACAGTGTGTGAGTAGGTTCCTGCAGTTACCTGTCGGTAGCAGCCATGGTTGAGAGCCTAAAGCCCTCGGTCCGTGCTGCCTGGGAGAGGGTTTCTGTGAGCTCAGGTTGCCACTGGTTCCTGCTGATTGTTCCTGCTGTTCCTACAGGCCAGAAGCTGTTTAGCTGTCATGTCTGCAGCAATGCCTTCTCCACAAAAGGAAGTCTGAAGGTGCACATGCGTCTGCACACAGGGGCAAAGCCTTTCAAGTGCCCTCACTGTGAGCTGCGCTTCCGTACTTCCGGGCGAAGGAAGACTCATATGCAGTTTCATTACAAATCAGACCCAAAGAAGGCCAGGAAGCCTGTGACACGAAGCTCATCAGAAAGTCTGCAGTCTGTGAACCTGCTCAACTCCTCTTCCTCCGACCCCAATGTGTTCATCATGAACAACTCTGTTCTAACAGGGCAGTTTGACCAGAACATGCTTCAGCAAGGGCTGGTGGGCCAGGCGATCCTTCCCGCATCCGTTTCAGGTAGGAAGCCAGCAGATGTCCCTCTCATCTGTTCCCACAGCGAGCACTCTTGAGCCTTTCCCTCACAAGCAATAGGAAAAGTGAAGTCCGTGTTTACTCTCCCACTGCATCTGCTCTGCTGCCTGAGTCCTTTGATAAACTTCGGAGTCAGCGAGTGTAAACCCCTCCCTCCCAGTGGGCATTCCCATTGTGTGTGTTTTGCAGAGCTCACCCCTTTAATCTAGTGGGCCTATCCTGTTGTTGGTCACACAATGCTGAAAAAGTACTAAATTTTACACCAACTGGGTTTGTGTACTTATAAGTAAATGCCACAGTTCTTGCCACTATTTAACGTCCTGTGAGTCTTTTCCTTCTGTGTCTCTTTACTTGGGTCATGTGAGAGTCAGATAGATGGCCACTTAGTGGTTGCTGTTGCATTAAACTATGGGCTGATCAGTAGCCTATTTTAGTGTGTTTTCTGGTGTTTGGGACGGGTAGGATTATTTCACAGGTGCTGTTTTGTTATAAGCAGATAATACAGATATATTTGTATTATAAATATTTGTACTCCTTAGCTAGAGTCTTTTTACCATAACATGTAAAACGTTTGTGTTCTAAAATCCCTGTGGGGAAAAGTGAATTCTTTTAGATTTGAGGCATTTGTAATATTAAGCCTGTTCATTTCTCATTCTCTGACCAGCTGGTGGGGACTTGACAGTATCTCTGACTGATGGGAGTTTGGCTACCCTGGAAGGCATCCAATTACAGCTGGCTGCTAACTTGGTTGGACCGAACGTTCAGATTTCTGGAATTGATGCCTCCAGCATCAACAATATCACACTGCAGGTATGGTGACCACCATGCTTTCCTGCGCTTTAACATTGTTTAAGCCACACGGAAGCACACCTTGACACTACGACTATCTGGGTTGCTTTACAGATTGATCCGAGCATTTTGCAGCAAACACTACAACAGGGTAACCTGCTTGCTCAGCCGGTCACTGGCGAGCCTGGCACAGCCTCACAGAACAGTTCTCTTCAGACATCAGACAGCACTGTCCCAGCCAGTGTTGTCATCCAGCCCATCTCAGGCCTGTCCTTACAGCCCACAGTGACATCTGCCAATCTGACCATTGGCCCACTCTCTGACCAGGACTCTGTGCTCACCACCACCAGCAATGGTAAGAACCCATTGCTCTTTTCCTGTAGACTCTGGGGTTACATTTTGTTGCTGTTGGAGACACGTTTGGTTTTAGGTCAGTGTATTGCCATTTTTTATCTCTGTAAAGCTTACCAAAGAAATAAAAAGCTTAAAAGTCTTCTTAGTTTCAATGGTGTTTATTCAGTATATGTTCATTTTATAGTTCATGGAATGTTTTTTCTCAAGCAAGTTTTTGTTTTATCGTTTCACTTACCTCCTCTTTCTTCCTCACTCGCTTTCTTCTTCTCCTCCTCTTCTTCCTCTTTCTCCCCCTCCTCTTCCTCCACCTCCTCTTTTTCTGTTTTGTGTCCTGGGGAGTCAGATGTAGCCCTTGTGAACTCTCAGATGTTTTATCCTTTCAGATAAAGTAATTAGAACTGACTGATAATTTATTCTGAGTCTTTTAAAAGTAATCCTTTAACTAAGATGTTTTTCATATAAACCAAGAGAATCATGCCCTTTAGAGCTCAATGCTATTTGCTTTGTGATGATGAGCAGGGACACAGGACCTCACTCAAGCGATGACTTCACAAGGCCTCGTGTCCACTTCGACGGGCCCCCATGAGATCACCCTCACCATCAACAACTCAAGTCTCAGCCAGGTCCTTGCCCAAGCTGCTGGCCCCACCACCTCATCATCCTCTGGTTCCCCACAGGAGATTACGCTAACAATCTCTGGTTAGTAAGTTCACATTTTAGCTTATAACTTAAGCTTATAGCTTATAACTTAAGGCTATCTTGTTTGTGTCTATTTCAGCACTCAGTTTTACATAAAGACATCATATTTCATTTGTGTGACAGGTTCAAATCCAGTGATGCCTAGTATCAGAAGCAGAGCACTGGTTTCTTACGTGACTTCCTGGTTCTCCAGAGTTGATTGTGCGTTAGTGTTGAGAGTTGACAGCTTTTGTCGTATATTTTTGCTTAGCTGATTCTTGCTCCTGTTCTGTACACTAAAGAAGCATCACTCATCTGAGCTGTGCACAGTAAGACATTTGTCAAACCCTCCATGGTGCTGCCTGTTCTTGTATCCATAGAGCATGACTAGGATGGTGTAGAAAAATTTAAATACGTTAGAACATGGAAAATTTGATCACTAGGTAGAAAATACGACTTGCAGTAAAGCGCACTTGACATCAACACGTCACCCAAGTGTTAGGCACTGGCCTAAGGTGCCGCTTTCTCCTTGCTGTACGTTGCTGGTCCTCGGCTCACTCTCATGCTGTGCCCTGGCTGTGTAGCCCGGGGCCGGGGTGCTTTGTCCTCATGGTTCCCTGCTCTGCAGCCTTCAGTCCTTCGTGTAAACTAATGTTCTTTTTTAAAAACCAAAACCAAAATGCTAGGGTTTTATGTAGCCAGGCCTGCCTCATACTCATTGTGTGGCCAGGAACGATGTGTTCAAAAGGAACCTTGTCTGCGTTCCTCCTTCACACCAGGTCCCTGGGGCTGAGCAGGATTCTGGTCCCAGTGCTGTTGCTTCCAACTGCAGGACTGGAAGGGGGCTGTGGTGACGTCTGAGCCAGCGGTGCAGCAGCCGGCCCAGCCTGCCCAGCAGCCCAGGCTCACCCCTTAGCACTGCACACACTGGAGGTGGTAGAGTGAGACTGTGTCCCCTTGGACACAGCTTACTGTAGAGATGCACTATGCCTGAAACAGGTAAATTTTTTTTTTTTTTAAATTTCCACAGAAACTTGTTTTTGTTTTTGAGACAAGGTTTCTTTGTACAGCTGTGGCTGTCCAGGAACTTGCTCTGTAGACAAGGCTGGCCTTGAACTCAGATATCCACCTGCCTCTGCCATCAGAGTGCTGGGATTAAAACCTTGTGCCACCTCTGCCCAGCAATTTCAGAATTTTAAAAATAATAACAAATATACAAGATGTAGCCATTTCAGTGGCAGCCCTCTGACACGTGGCCCCGCCTGCCCTGGGGCCCTCTGACACGTGGCCCCGCCTGCCCAGGGCCCTCTGACACGTGGCCCCGCCTGCACTGGGGCCCTCTGACACGTGGCCCCGCCTGCCCAGGGCCCTCTGACACGTGGCCCCGCCTGCCCAGGGCCCTCTGACACGTGGCCCCGCCTGCCCAGGGCCCTCTGACATGTGGCCCCGCCTGCCCAGGGCCCTCTGACACGTGGCCCCGCCTGCCCAGGGCCCTCTGACATGTGGCCCTGCCTGCACTGGGGCCCTCTGACACGTGGCCCCGCCTGCCCAGGGCCCTCTGACACGTGGCCCCGCCTGCCCAGGGCCCTCTGACACGTGGCCCCGCCTGCCCTGGGGCCCTCTGACACGTGGCCCTGCCTGCCCAGGGCCCTCTGACACGTGGCCCCGCCTGCCCTGGGCCCTGGCTTAGATCGATGCAGGCTCTTTGACTTCAGCCCTAGTGACTGATGTTCTCACATCACAACGAGCACAGCAAGTGTGTCTGTGTGTGCTTAGTGTGGCCGACAGAAGGAATACAAGCTGATAAAGAAGCTGCAGTGCAGTTAAAGAGGCTTCAGCCACAAGCTGAGGGTCTGTACTGGTAAGATAGCAGAGCAGAGCAGTGCCCAAAGGGAGCTTCTAGGGTGATGATTTGATAGCGAGATTGTTCCAGATGTGAGGTAAAGCACTGAGCTAGGTTTTGAGAACCGAAAACAGTGAGTTCATGTCCAGATCCTGGCGGTTGAATAGACTAAGCCGCCTTCAGCAGTAGGGACCGGCTCAGAGTTACTCTGCTGCGATGAGGCATCGCGGCCAAAGCGCCTGGGCGGGGGGTTATTTTGCTGCTTCTTTTACATCCCAGTTCATCATCAAAAGAAGTCACAGCAGAACCTCAAATGGCAGGGACCTGGAGGGAGGAGCTGCTGCAGAGGCCTTGGAGGGCTGCTGCAGACTGGCTTGCTCCACGTCGCTTGCTCAGCCTGCTTTCTTACAGAACCAAGAACCACCAGCCCAAAGGTGGCACCACCCATGATGAGCTGGGCCCTCTCCCATTGATCACTAATTAAGACAGTGTCCCCCAGTATGTCTACCACTAGATCTTATAGAGGCACAACCCGCCCCCCCCCCCCCCCCCCCCCCCCACCCCCAGGGTTTCTCTGTGTTGCCTTGGCTGTCCTGGACTCACTTTGGTAGTCCATGCTGGATTGGAACGCACAGAGATCTGCCTGCCTCTGCTTCCGAGTGCTGGGGTTAAAGGTGTGTGCCACCACGCCCAGCCACAATGAATTTTCTTAATAGTGGTTTCTAGGATAACAACTCTCCTGGAAGCGTACTTTTTCATTTACAAAACAAACAAGCCAGACTCCAGATACTTTCCCTGGTCCACCTGGGCTTGCAGCTCTCTTCAGAATGCAGTTAGAAGCTGCTCATAAGCTGGGTGGTGCACAGCTGAAAACCACTGTTTCTACGGTGCGGAGTGACTTAGTGTTCTCAGCACCGAAGAGGACCAGGAGTTCTGGGTCAGCCTGAGCTGTTTCCAAAGGAGGGCAGGAGGAGAAGGTGTCCTTTAAGGCACAAGGGTACACCAGCTTTGGTTTTGTCACGAGAAGTTTCACTGCATAAAGACTCTGTGAGGACAGAACTATCCTGCTTTATACTGTTGCCTTAGGCCATGACTTTCCCAGCTCTAGATGGCAAGATGGCAGCCTTTTGAGGATTTACGGCTGTATTACATATAGTCAGGCTAAGGTCAGGTGTGGTGGACACGCCTTTAGTGTCAGCACTTGGGAAGCTGAGGTAGATGAAACTCGGTGAGTTGAAGGCCAGCCTGATCTCCGTAGTGAGTTTTAGGACAGCCGGGGCTCTGTAGAGAGATCCTACTTCAAATAAATAAATAGATAGATAGAAAGAGAGACAGGAAGACAGGAAGGCAGGCAGGTAGACAGACAGACAGAGTCAGGCTCTTGTTAGTAAATGAGCTCAAATACGTGTTTCCTATGTAACTAGTAACAACATATGTAACAGCATGTGCTGGGCAGTGGTGGCTAACCTTTAGTCTCAACACTCCAGAAGCAGGCAACCTCTGAGTTTGTGGCTAGCCTGGTCTACACAGAGTTACTCTGTTTGAAAAACAAAAACAAATTAACAACTTAAGAGTCCATATATACCTAGTTTTACTTCTACAGAGATTCCCTTCATTTGTTAACTTAGTTTTCCAGACATGTATGTCAAAGGAGGAGAAAATAGTCTTTGTGTTTCTTTGTACTGACAGGATTGAGTGTCTTTGCCATGGGTACTCCTACAGAGAAACAGCACTGAGGATCTGGTCAGGAAGCAGTTTTATCTGTTCTGGCAGGAGCTCAGTGCATTTACATCCAAAGGCCTAGCTCTTGAGAGCAATGGGGCCTGATCTTATGCACATTTTAATCCATTTCCCCTAAAATGGTAGCAAACATTATCAGTGGGCATTTCATGCTGTAGGGCTATGACACTAAAGCTGCATTCGTGCAGCAGGGTTACTATAGCACCAGGACACCGAGGCTGCAGCTGTGTACTATAGTTGTCGGGGCACTGAGGACTCAGGGATGCAGTAAGGCTGAGCATGTGTGCACTGACTGACTAAGGGATGTTTCTGCCCTTTGTCTTGAGAGGCTCTTAATATACATTCTCTGTATTCATTCAGGTTACATTATCAATTGGTAAAAGATAGGAATATTGCTGTCTGGGACTATTTGACTGAGCAGGGAAGTGTGGCCCACCTTTATTCCAGGAATTGAAGAATCCATGAGTCAGGCTTTCGCTGCACGGTAGCGGGATGTGAAGGAGAGCACTCCACAGGGCATAGGGCAGCCGTCTGCTAAGCTCCTCTCACAGTGTCTTGGTGAGCTGAAATGGATTGTGGAGGTCTGTTATAGCTTTGGTTAACTCTGCTGGTTTCTTCTGAGCTGAGGAAGGCTCTGGCTGAAGGCATAGGCATGGCCGCATGGGACTCACAAGGGACTTTCTGTTCACTTCCTGTCCCTCTCATTTGATCAAGGGAATGGTGGGAGAGCTGTCTAGATTGTGCATTGGCAGATGCCAGTGTGTCCTGAACCCTTGGCTTGCCACCATCCCTCCTGTCTGCTGTAAAGTTACCCAATTTATGCCTTACTGGTCTGTTTGGTTTTAAAGTTCTAAAGCAGTATCATCGAGCTTGCCTCTTTTACTTATTGATTTGAATTGAAAGTTACTGTGTTGTGTTTTGCTTCCCTCCTTCAACTTAGGGGAATTTTGTCTATTATAGTTGACTGCAGTCTACACTTTGAGGTTGTAACTCAGTCTGTAGTGGGTAAGACAACCACCACACATTGTGTACTAATAAAGACATGTAACATGCTTTCCCCTGTAACCTTTCTCTAAAAGTCTGTGTGTGTGTGTATGTGTGTGTGTGTGTGTGTGTGTGTGTGTGTGTGTGTGTGTGTGTAAACATTAAATCTTATAATTCTGTGCATTGGAATATATTGTCGTACATGACCTTGCTGGGCCTACCTACATTTTCCTTTCACGCGCTACTCTTTCCGTCATGAAATTCTTCTGTATATTCCTCCAAAATGCGCTGTAAACTTGATGCCAACCTGGTCTGCACAGTTACTTTCAAGATAGTCAGGACACATAGAGAGAACCTATATCAAAATAAAACAAAACCAAAACCCAAACCCAAACAAATTTCCTGTAGTCATGCAGGTAGCCTGCAGAGGCAAAGTGCGCAGACTTCAAATTCATCAAGACATTTTAGGAGTTTATCTTAAGGGAGTGTCATTGTTTTGTTCTTAACTTTAGTCCACTTTTCTCCTTAAAGTTATGTTGGTGAATAAATAGAGTTCTGTTCTTAGTGAAAATACAGGCCATTTCTTTGGTACTGGATGAGGCATTAGCTTTAGTTTCCTCTGGATTTAAGAACCATCTGTTACTTTGTAACAGTCAAAAACAAAACTTGCCAGCTTTTACTGTAGAAGCAACATTCCCTCCATTTGTAGCTGTGCCGTGAGGCACTATGAGTACCGGGACTCACAGCCACGCCAAGCGCTGCCTTGGCGCCCGTTCGTATGCTTCTGTTTTTATTCATTGCAAGAAAAAAACTAGTATATTTTTCAAACTACTTCTGAAGTTTTATAAAATTACATTACACTTCTTAAGACAAGACCTTATCTCAATTTAGAGCAGTACCTGCTTTTATTAACATACTTTTTCTATTTTTGAGAATATAATTGTATCATTTCCCCTCCCCTTTCCTCTTTGCTTTTTCAATTCCATGCCCCCTTTTTATTAATTGTTGTTACATGCATATATATGTGTGTATGTATATGCATTCCTAGTTATAATCTGTATAATGTCACTTGCATGTATATTTTAGGGCTGGATAATTACTTGGTATGCTTTTTCCTGAGGAGACTATTTCTCCTACACTTAACACTCCTTAGTTGCCTGTAATTCTTTGCATAGGCCTCCTGGACTTTGCCCCATGCATTTGGCGTGTCTGTTATTGTCCTCAGTCAGCGTATGTCTAGGTAGTCAAGTTGGTGACCCCTTATGACAGTGTCTAACATTGCTAGGAGACACGGTCTCACCGCAGATTCCCCGATCCTCTAGTCCTTGCTGTCTTTCCTCCCTGTCTTTAACAATGCTCCCCAGGCCTTGGCTGTGGAAGTTATAGAAGTATCCACTGGGACTGGGCCTGGGCTCTACAACTGAATTTTCATTAGTTGTGGTTTTCTGTGGTCTGTGCCTGTTGCAGAGAAGTTTCCTCGATTAGCGGTGAGGTCTACACTTACCTGTGGGTCTAAGGACCAATGTGTAGATCATTGTTTGGGATTATGTTGGTTTAGTACAGTGATGGTTGTAGGTTCTCCTCAAAGATAACATGACTTCACTAGCGCTGAGTTGTTAGGTAGGTTTTCAGTACCAGGGACAGCTTCCTTCTTATTAAACAAGTCTTGAGTCCAAGTAGAGTACAGTTGGTTACTGCCAAAGTATGTGTGCTACTACTGTGCCATGCCAGTTTTTGTAGTTCATAGTTGTTAAAACTGGGCAGGGCTATTGGTTACATACCTCTTTTGGAAGTCTGTGTGACACTTTCTGGTACTAGTAGATACAATCTTAAAGCAAATTCTCTGATCCTGTGGCTCTCAAAATCTTTCTGCCTCCCTCCCCCTCCCATGCGCCCTTCCACAGTGCTTTCTGAGCCCCAGGGGGGAAGCATACCAGTCATTTCCAGCTCAAGGGCCTCTGGACCTTGTTTCTGAAGTGTATAGTGTCTTAAGCAATATAGACTTACCAGCAACCTCTGCAGTGGTGGGGACAGCCAAGGGCAATAGCGGTCTGTTTTAAGAGTCTCATGGACAGCCTTGACCAGCAGCTCAAAGAGGGCTTTTCATGTCTGGTGTTGGGGTCTTATTAGGTAGTCTTTGGCTCTTGGAGGGAACATTTTCAACTCTGATGAGAAAAATTCACTTAAACTGTATATGTATATTCATACACAGAATGACATGTATTATAGGTTTCTTTTTTTAAGGAAAACAGTTAATAGCATGATTTCTTAAAACTTCCCCAGACATCCTTATTGTTATTTCACTCTCCCCACTCCTCTGCGTTCACTTCCTTCCCTATTCTCAATGTGTCCCCCATGCCCCTGGTCAGATCGCTTGTAGCCTGCTGTTCCCCTTTACCCTTCTCCTACCGCCCTCTGTCTCTGCCTGCTCCTTGCCCCTAAGGAGCCCTCTTCTCCCACCTCCCTGATGGTCACGTGTATCTTGCTGTTCTCCCCTCTGTTGCTCTCCAACCCCCTAGCCTGCCAGTGGCCCCCTTTCCTCCCTGGCTTCTATGGTTATTCCAGAATATGTGTCTACACCTGAAGATGTGGAGCTAGGAGCTTCTAATGAAAGAGAGCACGCGATGTTCTTTCTGGGATTGGGATATCTCATTCAAAATGATCTCCCTAGCTATATCTGCTTACCTGCAAAGTTAGTGATTTCATTTTCTTTACAGATGAATAGTATTCCACACTATAAATGTAACACATTTTTATTACCTGTTTGTCAGTTGAAGGACATTTTGGTTGTTTTCTGTTTTCTAGCCGTTGTCAGTGAGCAGCAGTGAACATGGGCGAGCAAGTATCTGTGGAGTAGGATGTTCAATCCCCTGGGCGTATGCCAAAGAACGGTTCGGCTGGAGAGACGTAGATTTACTTTTAGCTTTTTGAGAATTCTCCACACTAATTTCCAGAGTGGGTGTACCAGTTTGCAGCCACCAGCAGTGAGTGGGGGTCTCTGTCCACTATTGCTTTGGTGATCTCTGCCGTTCTGACTGGGGTAACATAAAATCTCAGTTGTTTTGAATCACTAGTGATGACGAACACTTTTTAAGATACCTCTTAATCATTTTTGCCCCTATTGAGAACTCTGTTCAGGTACCAGGCCTATGGGTCCTTTTCTTTTTTTTTAAGTCTTTATATATTCTGAATATTAATTCTCTGTCATATGTATAGCTGACAAAGATGCTTTCCTGTTGTGTCAGCTTCTTTTTCATCTAGCTCATTGTTTCTTTACCTGTGCAGAAGCTTTTTGGTTTTATGAAGATACACACAAGGCCTTAGTAATACAAACAATAAGATGCTGGTAAAAACAAACATGAGACCAGTGAAACAAAATTAAAGAAGCCCCAAATGAGACATTTAACTTCCACCACTTAATATATGATAAAGATGCCAGAAATACCTGCTGAAGAAAGCATCTTCAAGAAATGATACTGGGAAAATTGCGTTTTCACATGCAGAATAATAAAATCTAACTGAAGCAGGACGTTGTGGCTTCACTTGGGGAGGCAGAGGCAGAGGCAGGCAGATCTCTGTGAGTTCTAGACAAGCCTGGTCTAGAAAGTGAGTCCAGGACAGCCAGGTCTACACAGGGAAACCCTGTCTCAAAACCAAACCACACCAACCAACCAACCAACCCCAAAAAACTAAACAAAATGTATCAAAGACCTAAACATGAATCCTGAAAACACTAGAAGGCATGGGCGGTACCTTGCATGACTTCAGTGTAGGAAAGGACTTCTTGAATAGGACTCCATTTGCCCAAGATTAAGGCCAACAATTGACAAGTGGGATTTCTTAGAATATGCTCTTTGTTTTTGTTTTGTTTTGTTTTGGAAACAGGATCTTAGGTAGCCCAGGCTGGCTTCATGCTAGCTACACAGTAACTGTTGGCCTTGAACTCCCATCTTCTTCCTTCCGTCTCCTGTATGCTGGCATTATAGGCATTTTGTACCACATCTGACTTACTCAGTACCTTTTAAAGGTCATTTTAAAATCATAATCACAAAGTAAGATAAGACTTTGTTGGGTTGTGCCCTGGAGGACAGTAGTTTCAGAAAAAAAAATAACTAGGAAATAAGTCTGATCCTTACTTAAATATTAAACTCATTTGTATTTTCCTGAGATTTTCACAGATATTGACCAAGCTATTTATAGCTTATCCTCAGTTGTGTGCCTAAGAAAAATCTCTGCTTTCCTCTTGTAGCTTTGTGTCCTTTCAGCTGCAGTCAGGGTGGCTCTGGGCAGGCATTTGTCTCTGTGAAAGCTTCGTCTGTGTGGAATAGCAACTGTGATGTTACCTGAAGCTGCTCCCAGAACAAGTGGATTTTCATTTGTCTCTTTAGGTTTCTTGTGCTGTGTTGGAGCTTTCTGTTTGTGATTATTACTAGCTAGTGAGGTGCATTTTACTGAGAGGTGGGGGGTGTGTGTGGAAGAGGCCCTTGGGTTCTTTCACTTCAGCAGGCAGGGTGAAGTTAGCTTCTGGGCTAATAGAAATGAGTCGTGTCAGCTTGGCTTTGCTCATTTTAAGAATGGCCCAAGAAGGGACTTGTGAGAAACAGATGTCTGTCCAATTGCCCTGGCCTCCCAGGAACAGTCACTCTGTGAGGCTGTTCCTCACACTGTCACCTTTCTTTTCATCCATTTCTAGTGATGAGCAGGGCCGTGTGGAGGTCTGCCTGGGAATGCTGCTGGCGGGGGTTCTGTAGCGGTAGTGTTGTGTGTGAGACACCCTCCACAGACCCAACGCCCAAATTGCTGCATTAGCAACTTACAGGACAGGAGCAGGTGGGAGGGAGCCCCAGTGGCTGCTTTTGTGCACACGATCCTAGCTTCCTAATGGTTATACTGCTTTTGAAGGTTCCAGGTCTGTGCAGCACATTGTGGGACTCCACGAGTGTGGATCTATGGAGGCCTTGTATTTGGAGAACTCCAGTTACAAGTAAGTAGCCTAGCTTTCCTGTTGACCCCTGACTCCTAGGAGAGGCTCTGGATTGGTGTCACACAGGTCGTAGAGGTGTTGACAGGAGCCTGTTTTCTTATTACACCTTAGAAGGACGTGGTGTTATGGCTCAGCTCCAGTATTGCTTTGGGGTCCTCAGTGCGTGGCCCTGGGCCGGTCCAGGGTGGTTAGCATGTGTTTGTAGGTTAAGGGTGCAGGGTTGTGAGGACAGGGCATGTAGACCTGGCTGTGCATGTGTGCTCAATGCTGGTTTCCTTGCGGGACAGATAATCCTGTTCTAGCCCATCTCATGCCAGGATGGCATAGGAGTGTGTCTCTAGAAGAAAAGGTGTGTCTGCTTTTGCCTAGTCTGCTCTGGATAGCTTCCTTCCTTGTAGCCGTGGTTGCTTGGGAAAACATTAGAAGCTTTTGTCGCCTCAAAAGAAAATGAAGATGTCATGCTGGATATGTTAATTCTAAAAGAATTATGTGAGGTTTCTTCTGACAGCCTGTTTCAGAATAAGTAGACTTTCAGGATCGTGGGTGTGAGGAAATAGCAAGAGGCAAATTTGTTCACTAACCTTGGTACTGGTTGCTTCATGGGTCCCACCTCGTTCGTTTTTCTGTGGCCTGTGGTCCTGGAAACCCTTGCTGAGTTCTCCATCTGCAGTGCTGGTAGTGACGAGGCCAGAGGCCTGCCTTCCTTCTTGTGGTCTTTTCTATCAGGCATTTCTAACTTACAAAGCTATACGTGGAGCAGAATAACTTTAAATGTAGACCAATACAAAATTGTGAATTTACTCAAAACCTGAAAAATGTCCCCCCTTTTGTAACTCAATTGTGTGGGTCTTAAAACATTAACTTTGTAGATGATAATGCTGTTTCAAAGAGTCAGAAGGTTGGGCGCACCTCAGGTTGTGCTGACTTGTGGCAGCATGTGCTGTCTTGTAGCACCGTGCAGAAAGCCTACCATACTGTTGCGCCAGACTCGTGACTCCTTCTTGTGGTGCCAGAGGACTGGGGCCAAGGCTTCAGACACCCCTTCCCTCGGCAAGCACCTCCCCAGCTTTCAGCTGATACTTTTTTTTTTTTTGCTTCTTCTTTAGAACTTAATCCTACGAGTGGGAGCCTTCCTTCAACAACACCGATGTCACCATCAGCCATTTCAGCCCAGAACCTGGTCATGTCTTCATCAGGTGTGGGTGGTGATGCCAGTGTCACATTGACCCTGGCTGATACTCAGGGCATGCTGTCTGGAGGTTTGGATACAGTTACACTGAACATCACCTCTCAGGTGAGCGCCCTTCAGAGAGACTTCTAGGACCCTCTGGAAAGGCTTCATGAGTTTGTTCTTTACTAAATATATTGTTTTGTTTTGTATAGTAATTAAATATTTCCTTTACTTACTCTTCAAAAGAGCAATGCTTAAACATTATGCAATTGAGTTATAAAAATATTTAATTACTATATCATCAATATTAAAATAATACATTAAATGTCAAAAGGGGAAATTATGAACTGGTTTGTGGATTTTTATATAGCATGGAGTAGCAACTTGAGTGACTTGTGCATGCCTGCTATCTTAATAACTTTTCAGTTGCTGTGAAGAGACACCATAACCAAGGCAGCTAATAAAAGAAAGCATTTAATTGAAAGCTTGCTTACAGTTTCAGAGGGCTAGTCTGTCATGGTGGGGAGCATGGTGGCAGGCAGGCATGGTGCTGGAGCCATAGCTAAGAGCCTTACATCCTGATTCACAGACAGCAGGCAGAGAGAGAGCATGGAACTGGGCCAGAGCTTTTAAAGACATCAAGGCCCACTCCCCTTGCCCTCGTGACACACTTCTTTTAACTAGGCCCCACCTCCTAATCCTACCTACACAGCTCACCAACTGGGAACCAAACGTTCAAATATATGAGCCTGCCGGGGGGGGGGGGGGGGGGGGGGCATTCCCATTCAGACCACCGCAGTGGCCGTACATCAGTGTCCAGCCCTAGTTAGCCCTGCGTCAGTTCCTCAGCTCAGCCACATTCCATCCTCAGGCAGGAAACAGAGAGGGATGAAAGCTGCCACTCCTCTTGTGTCCTTGCTTTCATTCACTCCAGTGGGGCGTACTGCCGACATTTGGGGTGGATTTCCCCTTGCAGGAAGTCAGTCTAGACATTTCCTCACAGAGAAGTCATAGCTTGGTCTGCTGGGGCATTCCTGATGCAGTTACCAATCGATGCCAGCCTTATCTCAGCTACAACCTCCGCAGCCACATCTCTGTCTCTGTCTCTCTGTCTCTGTTCTCTCTCTCTCTCTCTCTCTCTCTCTCTCTCTCTCTCTCTCTCTCTCTCTCTCTCTCTCTCTCACACACACACACACACACACACACACACACACACACACACAGAGAGAGAGAGAGAGAGAGAGACAGAGAGACAGAGGTTTGTCTGTTCTGTTTATTTTGTATAAATTAGTTATATACTGTGGTATCACAGTTATATACTGTGAATGGCTCTTTTTACATGGATGGGTTTCCAGGTTCACCCATGTTAATAGCAGTATCCAGTGCATCCTTCTTAGTGCTGAAAATCTGTCTTTATACAGCGAGGTCACAAGAATATTTGTTTGCATGAGTAACCCTTAGTCTATCTACACATCCAAAAGTTGATGAGAACTGAGCAGTTCCCACTTCTAGGCTCCTGTAATGAGACCTGACGAGACCTTCCGCCAGGTTTCAGGTGGACTTAGGTTTCATTTCTCTTTGATTGTGGGTCATATCGTGAATCTTGCTTTCTAAATTGATTGTGCCATAAAAAGTTTTTCTTTTAATTACATTTTTATTCAGTGTGTGTGCTCACATGTCAACACATACTCATTTGTGTTTGGGCATGTGTGTAGCACTCATGTGGAGGTCAGAGGACAACTTGTGAGAGTCAGTTATCTCCTTCCACTGTGTACATCTTGAAGACGAACTTAGGCCGCTAGACTTGGCAGCAGATGCCATTACCCACTGAGCCATATTGCCAACTGTAAAGGTCTTAAAAAAAAAAAAACCTGCATAGTTTGATAATATGACAACTTCTAAAATGATAATTGTCTTTTGGCAGGGTCAGCAGTTCCCAGCCTTGCTCACGGATACCTCTCTCTCAGGCCAGGGTGGAGCGGGTTCACCACAGGTGATATTAGTGAGCCACACTCCACAGTCCTCATCTGCTGCTGGTGAAGAAATAGCTTACCAGGTATGCACCTGTGTGACTCACACTCAGATCAAGAATAGGGAATGCGGCAGTGCCAGCTGGCCCTGGTGAGTGGGGCCAGCCTCTTGGGTATAGTCCCTGTCAGACCCAGAGCAGAGGTGCTGAGCTCTGTGGGTCTTGTAGGTGTGGCAGGTGGTGGCTCTCAGATCTTGGCCAGTAGTAGGTGTAGCTTAGAGCCATCAGCTTTGATGTGGTCAGCAGAGAGTTGATACACTTGCAAATTGGTATCTGATATCTGCCCCTGCTCCATCTTATGGCCTTTTACTTGCATTTATTATTTCTTTTGATCTGTTTTCTTGAAGCACTTATTGGTTCTTTTATCTCTTCCTTTGTCTTTTCATGTACATATTATCTGCATATATGTAGGTAAGACCTTTTTCTATTTCATTGGTCTCTCCCTCTCTTTTCTTTTTTTCTTTTTTTAGTTTTTTCAAGACAGGGTTTCTCTGTGTAGCCTTGACTATCCTATACTTGCTCTGTAGACTGGGCTGGCCTTGAACTCATAGAGACCTGTCCACCGCTGCCTCCTGAGTGTCAGGATTAAAGGTGTGTACCACCACCACCACCTGGCTGATGGCTCTTTTTCTTAAAATGCATGTTTTAAGACCCAAAATTGTAATAAATGATAGTCCTAACATAGAGAAGTATACAAACGTTTTCTAATACTTGGCCGAGTCAGAGCTAAAGAATAGATGACTGTTGGCCTCTAAATTTGTAGAGCTTTAAACTTTGTTTGAATATGTTTAGGAAATGAGACATCAGTCAGTTCACCAGTTTTTCACTGGGATAAGGACTTAGTTTGGAGTTCCCAGATTTTGTTTCAGTGATCAGAGCTTATAGCTACATCTCAGTGTACATTACTCTTAATTCATTTGTGCCAAACTCCAGTGCCCGCCCCAGAGCCTCACAGGACAGAGATCTGTTGCAATCATGTTGATTCCTGTCTTGTTGCCTCAGTAGAAGGGTACAGAGTAGGCACAGCAGAAAGAAGGAATAGGAAAGGACTCAGATCTAACACCCAAGCTGAGCTGTGCAGCTCAGTGCAGTGTCCTGGCAGTGGGGGTGTGATGGCACCTGCCGAGTCGTGGAGTTGGGTAGGGAGCTGTGGAGCAGCCCTGTGTCAACAGTGACCAGCTGCATTCACCCCCAGGTCAGCAAGATGCAGAGAAGGTCCTGAGGCTAACAAAACCAGGCATTCACCACAAACAGCACAGTGAGCAGACGGCCTGGCTTGGTGGAGGATGCACTCTGCCCTGGCAGGATGCCCCAGGAGCCCTCCTACACGTGTCAGTCCTCAGCTGCTCCCACAGCCCTCGAGGCCAGAGGAAGCGCTGAGTGGTTGTCCTCAGCTCCCAGGCTCGGTCTCACTTCTCTCGTCACCCGACCGTCCAAGTCCCAACTGAGTCCTCACACCACGGCACCATAACCCACTTGTTCTGTGCGCCTGGTCAGCTGCCGGCCTTTAGTTTGTGGCTCCCTCTGGCACTCAGTGTTATACAGCTCCCGCGCCACAGAGAGCATTTCTGTTAAAATTGGTCTGGAGTTTCTCTGTTGCATCTGCGTAGTGAGTACTAATGAAGTGAGATAAATACCAAACCATCGCTCTGGCTTGTGGTTAGTGAGTGGGGCAGGGATTACTATGCATAAGGCAGCAGTAACTGAGGTGTTGTCTTTGTGTTTCTCTATCTGGGCTCTGCACTGATTGCCACTGCGTGTTTGACCCTTCTCCATGCCTTGAGGCCTCTAGGCCCCGAGTGCAGTCTGCTTGCCTCTGCTTGCTCCTGAGCCTTAGGCAGGAGATTGTGAAAGTGATGGGGAACTTGGGTTTTACCCTTGGCCAGGGTGTAGCTCATTGTGTTAGCACATTCCAGCTGGTGAGCTGTGGGCAGTCTAGCAATGGTGTGAAGTGGGCACTAGTGGTAATGTGTGTAAGGAGTCTCAGCCCATGTCCTAGCCAAAGCACATACTGAGCTGGCAGTAACTGTTACAGGGTGAACCGGTGCTCAAATCCTTGAGTAAAAGGCTTGTCTTTTCCTTCTCTTATTTCTTCATGGTTCATTTAGAAAGAAAGCCATACTGGAACAACATGGTAAATACTCTTGGTGTAAATCTGTCCCTATCTGTACCCTATGGCCACGTATGTCCTCCTTATTAGCCTGCCTTCACGAGATCAGAGCAGCTCACTCCCATGCCCTCTGCCTGAGGATCACACCAGTCAGTTGCAGCTTAGCTAGCGGGAGCCTGCACTGCAGCCACGGGCATTTTCTTCTTTTGCTCATGTCACTTCCTGTGGAGGTAAAAATTGTACCTGCTGCTCTGTTGGAGGCTGTCTCTTCTCCATGTCACTGTTGTATAATTCAGTGTGGCCCCACTGTGTCCAACATCACTATAGCTGATGTGACCTGAGATGTGAGGACAGCCTTGGGTGGTGACATCCCTGGTAAGAGCCAGAGCTGCCTAGAAACTCAGATGTGTTAGTAACAAGACACTGTGCTGCTTATGAACAGGGCACTTTAGACATAGGTGTTGGCTCTCCTGCTCACTGAGTCACTGGCTCCACTGGGATCTTCTTAGAGAGAAGTTGGGTTATTGCGAGGAGTGAGGGAAGTACATCAGACACCAGCATCTCCTGATGTTCAGTAATGAGTTCTGCATTTCCAACAGGAGGTAGCAGGCCCCTGTTCTAGTCAGTCTTCATTGCTGCCACTTCTCTCTCTCTCTCTCTCTCTCATTTCCCTCTCTCTCCCCCCGCCTTTCTTTCATATAAAGTCTTTCATAAAGACTCACTTTGTGTTTTGCCTTCACATGTCTGTATCATGTGTGTGCAGTGCCTGCAGAGACTAGAAGAGGTCATCAGACCCCCAGGAACTGCAATTACAGACCATTGTTAGCTGCCGTGTGGGTGCTGGGAACTGAGCCTGGGTCCTTTGCAGGAACATTAAGTGCTCTTAACTGCCAAGCCATGTCTCCAGCCCTGTTTGTCGTTTTTTTCATCACCATGGTATTTTATCTACTATTACAGAACAACATTGGTACCATTTATTCCAGGGATTTTGAAACCTCTTTCTTTCACAAGTAGTATATTTGCTGTGACCACCTTAACACATATTTGTATTTTTTTCCCTGACAAACATACACACACACACACACACACACACACACACTCTTATATGCATAATTGCAAGATGCCATCTTTGTAGTATCTTTTCTTCTGCTCTTTTCTGTTTTGTTCTTTTAAATTTTTTTATCCATCCCTGTATATTCTGGCATTATGAAAAAAAAGTTTTGGCAAACTAGTTATAAAAGTGTTGGCAGGTCATATAAATTTTCTTTATAATCCCTTCATCAGATCACTACTCATCTGTAACCCTGATGTCTCTGTCTTCTCTGCTGTGTTTGTAAGCTCTGGTGGTGTCCCTAGTTAAGACTCACAGTCTAGGGAAAATAATTTAGTTCAAACAGAGTGATTAAACACCATTAGCTGCACTTAAGGTTCTTAGTACAGATATGGAAATTCAAACCGCAGCATTTTTATTCTATTTGTATCTTATGTATGTGTGCCCTGTGTATCATGTATGTGTGGGTTACAGCACATAGGATAAAAACCAGAGGACAGTTTGGAGAAGTTGCTTCTCTTCCAATATGTGGGTCCCAGGAATTGAACTCAGGTCATCAGGCTTGGAGGCAGGCCTTTTTATCAGCTGGACCATCTTGCTGGTCCAAACCACAACATTTTAAAAGCAGTGTCTGATACTTTACATGCCAGGATCTTTCATATATGCCGTATTTGGTTCTCCCAGCCATGGCGGCAGGCTCTTTGTGGCTAAGCACACAGCTCCTATGCCCAGGAGGACAGCTGGGAGCTGGCTGGTGTTGGGCCAGTACCATGATCTCTCATTAGCATGTGCATCCCAGTGAGTCCAGGCCACTGGGTAGAATGTCCCAGGCTTCCCTGGAAAAATGTGGCCATGTGTGCCCATGTTAGGCAGCACAGCCCTCAGCCCACACTTCTTTGTAACCTAGAGCTCCTAACTCTGCAGGTGACTGATGTCTCTGCCCAGCTGACCCCTGACAGCCAGCCAGAAAAGGAGGGCCCTTTACACCAGTGCCTGGACTGTGACCGTGCCTTCTCATCAGCTGCAGTGCTCATGCACCACAGTAAGGAGGTGCATGGCAAGGAGCGCATCCACGGCTGCCGGGTCTGCAGGAAGGCCTTCAAGCGTGCCACACACCTCAAGGTATACCCTGGGGCAGTGGGCACCCACACTTATAGACCACACTGTGTCTAATGAAAGTAAAACAGGGTGATGCATCTCTCCTCCTTCTCTAGAGACGCTGATGTAACTGTGTGTATGGAGTTGTAGGCATTATAGGCAGGCCTGTTGACTGCACGTGAATAGCTTACACTCATGTGCAATTCAAAATCAGTTTCTAATGTAAATTAAAATGACACCAGACTATCATGTCTCATGCTTCATATTGACAGACATGGGAAAAGCTATCAGCGTGATTGAAGCCGTGGGGAAACAGACTCATGGTTGTTGGTATCCACAGCATGACAGAACATTTCCTGAGGAAGTACAGGTTGACTAAGAAAACTTGTGTTTGCCTGGAGCAGCCTCGCAGGGACCCCTTTGGATACACAGGATGGACACATATGGCACCTAGTAGGCCACTGCAGAGAGGTGGTGGGTAAAGGGTGGGCATCCTTAGGGACGGGTGCAGAACTCTGGTACGTAATCTCAAGCTAGGGCTTTTTCCTTTCGGGGCAGGGGGAGATAAAGTCTCATTGTATAGTGCTGGCTAACATAGAACTCTCCTTGTAGACAGGCTGGCTTCTAATTCTTAGGGATCCACCTGCCTCTGACTAAGCGCCAAGGTTAAAGGTGTGCGTCATCACACCCAGCCTTTCCTTTTTTCTTCTAAAGAGAACCCTATGAACAGCATGGTAGGTGAAAAGTTACTGCCAAAAACAAACAGATCTGCAGTGGAAAAGCCTGTCAGATGCTACTTGAGAATCTGGCCCTTGCCAGCACCCACCATCATAAAGCTAGTTTGATGAAAACAAAACTGTGTCCTAATTGTGAAAAAAAAATCCAACAAATCAGAGTTGGGACATTTTTTTTTGTAATACTCAAGAATCTTCAACACTGTCAAGGCTGTATGAACTAGGAGACGCTGAGAATGTGGACACATGACCGCATAATGTGCAGCCTGCCTGGGCCTGGTCAGGGTATGTGGAAGCTGACAGTGTGTGTCACTGCTGCTCTGAATCACAGCAGTGCTCCATGCCAGTGTAAAAGGCAGGGAGGGCTGTGTAGATAGCTCCATGGGCTTTCCCTGTGCTCTCCATCTACTTTCCTGCTAGTCTACCCCTGTCCTAGTTTAGCAGAGTCAGCCACGTGCTGTGACTGGAGATCTGCTGTGAACCAGGCTCCTGCAGGACTGTGTCTGCAGATCGGTTGAGCATGTCCCACATTTTCTGTGCACACCTGAGCTTAACCTCATTGTCTGCTTGGAATGGGGACACTCTGAAGCTCCGTTCTCACCCATGTCTTCGCCATGTGTGATACTCTTGCCGTCACTCTGTAGGTAATGGGGGGGGGGGGGCTTCCTTCTTTTCATCTAGTCAAAGCCACACTAGCTAACGTTTACACCTGAAGGCTTGGAGATGAAAGAAGCCAGGGTTGTAATTCTTTTCCATGTCTAAATTGAAATCAAATGCCTTGATATGAGGGAATTGGATTGGAAAGAAAGAGGTTAGACAGGACAGACATACATTAACGCTTTTTTGAGGGTCACTGGCAGGGTTCACTGTGTAAGGGGATGAGGCACCTTGAAGATGTCTTAGTAAGACATGAAAGGTAGATCCCTGTCTGCTTTTTGCTCTGCTCACACATGGTCAGCCCTGTATCGCTGTCCCTGGAGGGATAGTCTTTCCTGCTGCATATGGCCCAAAGGAGAAGCCCTCATCCTTACACTCTGAGGCTGAGATGTCAGCTGCCCTGAAGCCACTTAGCTAACACGGGAGCTCTTACAACACATGCATGCACCTTCTCCATTCTCTCTTGCTGTCTTATCTCTTCACCTGCACTTAGAGGACTTAGTGCTTCCTGGTGATGCCTGCTAATGAGAGCTCCAGGAGAGCGGCCATATCTGAGGCCTAAAAAAATTTTTTTTTTCAAGAGACAGAGCTATCCCTAGACAAGGTACAGGGACTGTTGGGTAACCCTCTCTGGATTCCCCTAAACAAGTCACTTGTGGCAGAGGGTTGGTTGTACTTTTCTGGTGGCCTGGAAGAATTGATCTTCTGATGGTGATACATAAGAAGTTTTCAGTAAGGGAGAGTTAGCAGTGAACAAGGGAGCACCGCTGATCTTCCCTGACTCTGCTCCTTATAGGGGCCTCTCAAGGGTCATCCCCCACTACCACCACCACTCAAACCTCTGCTGTGTCCACCTGGCCAAACAGGAAGTCTTTGTGTCCCCTGTGCAATCCTGTTTTCCACCTTCTCAGCACATACACAGGGCTCCCTGCAGAGCAGAGCATGCCGGCCCTGTGCTGAGCACAGCAGAGCCATACTTGGCTGCACTCTCAAAAGAGCTTGCATTGGGGGAGCCTTTCATCAGCTATTGCCCTCATGAAAGGATGTGGCTTGTCCCTGGTCTTAAAACAGCAGCTTCTGTAGCAGCTCTGATACTGTGCACACCACTGACGTTGTCACAGCAACTCTCCTTCCTGGAAACAGGGTTTTTGTTTTTTGTTTTCAAGGCAGGGTTTCTCTGTGTAGCTTTGGCTGTCATGGCTACCCTCGAACTCACAGTGATCCACCTGCCTCAGCCTCTTGAGTGCTGGGATTAAAGGCATGCAGCACCATGCCCGGCCTCTGGAAACATGTGGAGTTACAACATGGTCCTTCCGAACATCCTTCTGCCTTCTAAACATCAAGTGCCTACAGATTGTAAAAGAAATAGTTCCAGAAATAGCACCATTCTCTGAAGACATGGTATTCATACAGCTGTACTTAAAGTGTGCCTCAAATGCAGTAGGGAAGCATCAGTTTCCGGTGTGAACAGTGGGCACAGCACAGTGTTGAAATTACTGCTGAAGTCTTATGCTCTGCAGCCTGTCCTAAATGCTTCCTGACCTCCAGCATCTAGGCTAAGAACTGTTTCTCATTTGTTCTTTCACCCACCTCATGCTGTCTGTGGGGGGTAGTCTTCTTCATGAATCTGTGATGCAGGTGCAAACAGTACAAGTGCTTCCTTCTCCCTGAGCCCGCCTTGAGGGATAGGGTAGCATAGAGTGCCTTATCAGAGTAATTGTGCACTTTATTAAACTTTGAAAACAGCCCCCGTGCCAGCCTTGGAAGGGTGCAGCAAGGTGGCTGTCACAGTTCTGAGGAATCCAGATCATGTAAGTGTAGAGTCACTGACAGACTGTGTCACTATCCAGGGTGCAGTTGTCTGGTGCTGTCAGCAGATGTGAATGCCTCATACAGTGTAGTTATGTAATCGGTAGAACCCACCAAAGCTGCAGTTGTCCTGTGAGAGCTGCGGAAACAGTTTCTGTCTCCCTGGTTTTAGCCAGCCTTTGTGATCAGGGTGTGACTTTGCCCTCCAGGTGGACTTATAAAATATGGAGCAGAGAAGCTGCATCAGGCTCCTCTGGATATGCTGCTTGAGAGTGGCGGTCTCCCTGAGCAGGGACGTGGAGCTGCCAAGGCCATGGCTCCTCACCCTCCTGCCACTTCTCTCGGTCCTGAAACCCCAGGCAGAGGGCCACCCATGAGGCTGTCTTTAGATGTGCATGGTGGTTTGTTTTCCCTGTTTGAGATCTCTCACGCTCCATCCAGGCCTAACATTTGCTGGTTTCTGTGTGTTCTTCCAGGAGCACATGCTGACACACCAGGCCGGACCCTCGCTCAGCTCTCAGAAGCCCAGGGTATTCAAATGTGACACCTGCGAAAAGGCATTTGCCAAACCAAGCCAACTGGAGCGACATAGCCGCATTCACACAGGTAGTGAGATGAGATGTGCTGTCGTGTTTTTGAAGTAGACAGTCACTGATGGGAAGGTGCAGTTAAGCATATAAATATCTGTGTGACATATGGTTATTATTTACAAACAAGGTCCTTGCGTTCCACTTCGCCCTAGTTTTCGATCAGCTTGTCACCTTGACTAACTTTCCACCTCAGATTGTCAGTTCTCATGGTGATCTTGGGAGCGGGAGTCCGTGCTGTGGCCCTCTGCCCTCCTTTGGGCTAGGAGGTGGAGGACAGCTCTCTACCCGCTGCTTTTTGCTCTCTGTGCTCTCTGTTGACTTGGCGCTCTGTACTGTATGTACTGTCTGTATGTTCTAGCCTCTTGTCACAGAGGAAGAGCAGTCAAAGAAGCAAGTCTTAGCCTGTGTGTGTTTGTAATGTCCTCCCTGGGAGGCAGAGGCTGGAGGGCATTGGGGCTCACTGCCCAGCCAGCCTCCTTGTCAAGTTCCAGATTTTGTCAAAAAGCAAAGAAGCTGGGCATGATGGCTTACACCTTTAATACAGCACTGGCAGAGGCAGGCGAATCCCTGATCTACAATGCAAGTTCCAGGCCAGCGGGATTAACCTGCCTTTAAAAACAAAAGCAAATAGAAAAAAAAAAAAACCAAAGTAGACAGTTTCTGAAGAATGACACCAGAGCTTGTCCTGGGCCTTCCACCCCCAAAGTGCTTGCGCACTTGCTCACATACAGATACACAGATACATACACGTAATAGATATAGTGCTTCCATTTCATCTTTGAAAATTGTGTTGTTTCCAAGTTTTTCCATGTTTTCCTCTGTAGTAAGGCACTTTGGTGCCCAAGTCCAGTTTTCATGGGTCCCAGGGGGAAAACTGAGTCAGGTGGACGTAGAGTCACTTAGTGAATGGGTGACTTGAACCCTGGACATTCAGACTGTAGCTCTGATGTCTTAAAGATGGAACTGTCGCTGCTCTTTCGCTCCTCTGCAGCCAGGGCTGCTTTCTCTGGCTAATGCCTCCTGTTTGTTCACACCAGGCTGTGATAAAGGCAGCTTAAGTCTACTGAAAATTCCTGGCTCTTTTACTTACTGAGACCTGGCCAGGTGCTCAGAACTTATAACTCTTTGTGAGCCAGTAGGAAAGAAAAAGAAAACCACATGCACACACGCGCGCGCACACACATACACACACACATTCATACAATGGATGAAGTAAAGAGGCATCTACACTTCACATATATGCATACATATAGATAAACATACAAGCATGCAAACGTATGCACAATTACACATTACATGGGTGGAGCAAAGCTCGCAAGCTCCGACCATCTTACACACACACATATGCATGTTTATACACATACACATCTTACACACACACATATGCATGTTTATACACATACACATCTTACACACACACATATGCATGTTTATACACATACACATCTTACATACACACATATGCATGTTTATACACATACACATCTTACACACACACATATGCATGTTTATACACATACACATCTTACACACACACATATGCATGTTTATACACATACACATCTTACACACACACATATGCGTGTTTATACACATACACATCTTACACACACACATATGCATGTTTATACACATACACATCTTACATACATATGTATGTTTATACACATACACATCTTACACACACACATATGCATGTTTATACACATACACATCTTACACACACACATATGCATGTTTATACACATACACATCTTACACACACACATATGCATGTTTATACACATACACATCTTACACACACACATATGCATGTTTATACACATACACATCTTACACACACACATATGCATGTTTATATACATACACATCTTACACACACATATGCATGTTTATACACATACACATCTTACACACACACATATGCATGTTTATACACATACACATCTTACACACACACATATGTATGTTTATACACATACACATCTTACACACACACATATGCATGTTTATACACATACACATCTTACACACACACATATGCATGTTTATACACATACACATCTTACACACACACATATGCATGTTTATACACATACACATCTTACATACATATGTATGTTTATACACATACACATCTTACACACACACATATGCATGTTTATACACATACACATCTTACACACACACATATGCATGTTTATACACATACACATCTTACACACACACATATGCATGTTTATACACATACACATCTTACATACACACATATGCATGTTTATACACATACACATCTTACACACACACATATGCATGTTTATACACATACACATCTTACACACACACATATGCATGTTTATACACATACACATCTTACATACACACATATGCATGTTTATACACATACACATCTTACACACACACATATGCATGTTTATACACATACACATCTTACACACACACATATGCATGTTTATACACATACACATCTCATAGGTAGAGCACAGCTTTGTGTCGGGTCCCAGTCCATGGGAAAAATTGAATCAGGGTTCACCTGAAAGAGGGAGTGGGGATTCAAAGTAGGATACAGAGACGCGAGAAATAACTAATCAAGTCAGGAAATTTCTGATCAAGATTCACTTTATTGCCAACTAGCAGGAACGTATATAGAGCAAGGTCAGTAGGATTTATTTTAATCTCACTCACCCTCGCCCCCAGCAAGAATGCAATAGCCTAAATCGCTCCCTGTAGAACTTCCTAGATGCTCTGGGTGGTTCCAAGTTGAGACTTCTCTACTTCTTTCAAAGGTAAATAGTCCAAGGATAGCCTAGAACACAAGACCTCGTGGTGAGGTAAAGGTCAGCAACTCAAAGGTCACAGCATACAGCCTAAGCACAGGATTTCTGACATGGCAGGATTTGGCATGGCTTCCCACAGCTTTGATGAGCAAGCTCTAACAGTTTCACACATACGTCTATACATAGGTCTATACATATATTCTTAAACATATGTGGATGGAGAAGGCCTGAGTGACTCCTACCTCCAACCTACATATAGACAGACAACCAGACAAACACACAAGTACACGTACATATAGACAACTTACATGCCATCTACTACAAATCCTTTAGGTTAGAAGAAAAATGACTGTAAAAGCAATTATCACAAAAACAGATAAAACCTTGTTACATCAGGATTATTGATTACTTGTGCCTGTCTAAGCATTATTTAAATCTATGTCTCCATGCAGCAGTATTTTATGACATGGGTTAAGGTTAACAGGGCCCAAGGGGTTGCTGCAGGGTTACTGTTTACATGTCTCTCCATTAAGACTACATCTAATTAATCATGTTTCAGCTGTGAGTTCATTGAAAGTTTAAGGTAATACTTTTTGTTTGTCCTAGTGGACACTGAGACTTGACCTAGAGGAAAGTTTACTTTAGTCGTAAATCTGCCTGAAGCCCATCTTCTCCCTAGTTCAGTTTATGTGTCGGTGACAAGTGAAGAATTACAGAGTTACTAGCAGTTTTTTGCTATTCTGCAGGAGTGGCTTGAAGTTATTTTAATCAAATCAGTAATTCTATAAATTCATTATCAGGAATCATAAAAACATCAATTTGTTTAAACAGCGTTATTTTATGAGAGTACATCTTCATTTTGGTTCTGCAAGAAATCTGCCCAATGTAGTGAAGCAGTTACATCAGAGCACCGGCAGGGAGGACTTTTGCCACGTCAGATACTGAGAGCATAGTAGTGACAAGCATTGAAAGGCAGCAAGAAGCAACCTAGAGACAAAGTCCCTGGGGCCTTGGTTTTACCAGGGCTTACTCACTGTAGACTGTGCAGAATGGTGGGCCATCTCCAGGAGGCTCACTTGCCTGTGTCGGGCCCATTCCTGGCTTCTGGCACTATGATGCAATACTGTACCTTCTATATTGAACTAGGAACAACATTTTAGAGTTTTTTGTTTGTTTGTTTGTTTGTTTTGTCCAGGAAAACATTGAACTTGGTGTGGTTGCCTCGTACCCTCTAATGTACATCAGTGGTGCACGATTATACAATGTTGTCATTTTGGGGCAAAAATACTCTTGACTGAGAGGGGCTTGAGACCTTAGCACACATGTCCTGAAAACGATGTCGTGTGGACTGAGCCACGGAGAAGGTCCCTCCGTGCCTTTGCTTCTAATGCGCCTGTCCTGCTCTTCAGTGCTGCTCCAGCCAGGCCAGTGGTCTGGGCTAGAACTGACTCTCCCTGTGCTGTGCTTGCCTGTGAGGGCAGGAGCTCCTTAATTGTCCTAGCCCTGATAAATTAGCCGAGCTCTTAACCACGCAGGGGTGGAAAGTCCTGCCACTGTGTTTGGTAGCAGATGCAGCAGGCTCTAATAGGGTTACCAGTTACCTCCCGGCTCAAGATCGCTGGTGCAGTTGCGCTGGCCTGCTCTGGTCCTTACTTAGTCTTACAGGGTCGAGCCAGCTACCAGCTTGGGCATTCTGGGGAAAAGGCTAGTTTTGGCTTTGCTAAGACATCAGCAGAGCCTAGCTGCCATGCATGTGGACTACTCCCCGCCAGATGAGTGCTTTGAGGGGCTGTGCAGCTAGCAAGGACCTGCCTGCCATGTCTTCTCCCCTGGAGGCTGCTGATAAAGAGCCTGGCATCACTGCACTCAGTCGCAGGATCAGGCAGAAACTTTTTAGTTTTGGGATTTCACCTGAGGACACTGAAGTAAATCCTCATTTTCAGTGGCGTGGTCAGTAAAGAGAAGGAGTAGGACCACTCAGCTTGTAGTGAGAGCAGCAACACTGGGCCGGGCTGTTCAGCAGCTGTGTGTTGGGCTTTGTGGGAAGGGAACCTAATACCATAGCTAGAAGCTGCCAGGCAGAGCAATGGGAGGAGCTTGTAGGCAAAAGGGAGGAGCCACACATCACCACAGGACCCCAGCTTTTGGAGGGAGTCGCTCTCAGGAGGCAGGACCACCATGGCCTGCCGAGAGAGACCATGAGGTCTGGTGGGCAGCTCTCAGATGCAACCTTCACCTGAAAGCAGTTGAGCAGTATTTTAGAGATTAGGGAAATCATTTTGTTCAAGTCACATGTGTTCTGTTTCTGAATTTGGGTACTCACTCACTGAGGAAGGTCTCACTTTGTCTCAGCATCCTGCTAACTAACACTCGGCTGGTGGCAGCAGGAGGATGTCACTGAGTCACTGTGGTGTGAGTAACTGTGCTCTGCTGCCATGTGCAGTCTTGAGGATGACACTGACTGTGGCTGGCCTTGTGCACACAGGGGAGCGGCCGTTCCACTGCACTCTGTGTGAGAAAGCCTTCAACCAGAAGAGCGCGCTGCAGGTGCACATGAAGAAGCACACTGGCGAGCGGCCCTACCGCTGCGACTACTGTGTCATGGGCTTCACCCAGAAGAGCAACATGAAGCTGCACATGAAGCGAGCACACAGCTTTGTGGGTAAGAGCTCCATCTCAGGAGAGCCACAGACATGGCTCGGTCACTGGGTATTTCCCAAGTGTTACTGTTTCATAGTGGCCATGCACCATAGTTGCCATAGGGACTGCGGTTTATCAGGGGAACTGAGCAGAGATGAAGCCTGTGCTGCTTTCCCTGTGCCTTCTCTTTAACTACTTTCTCCTGAGACAGAGTTGAACTGTGTAGCCCAGGCTGGCTCAAATGGACTTTTCCTTCCTTAGCTCCTGAGTGCCGGGATCTCAGTCTTATGGCACCCGGCTTCACACACGGCTGTCTATTGTCTGTCGTGAGCAGTGATCAGGGCCTGGCAGCATGGGCAGCTTGACTGTCTGTCTTCAGTATTTCTGGGGCCCTTTGTGAGGGACATGAGGGACACCCTGGCTTCCATTCTGTGTCCTGAGTGCCGGCCACACAAGCGCTGCTTCTCTGTCGCTTGCAAGTATGGATGCCATCAGAATTGGGTTACAGCTGTGAACAGCTGCCTGCTCTGCTTGAGGTCCTCCTTTGGCCCTCATAGTGGCATGGCGGCCGTGTTGTGTTATTCAAGAGCAAGTCATTCAGGCCGACCGGCACTGGTGGCGGGAGCTACACAAAGCAGGAGTGTGTGATAGGAAACTCCAGTCAAGTCCTGGGTGAGCAGCGAGGTTTACACTGTGCACCTTAGACTCATTTAGTTGTAAGGTAATGAGGGGTTTTGGTGAAGATAGTCACCTTTGTGTGGTCACTGAGCTTGTGCCCAGACATGTCTTTGGTGCCCAAGCAGTAGAACTCTGAGCTGTGGAAGGAAGATCTTGTTTCCCAGCTGTGCCTGCAAGTTGTAGAGGAGGTAGCTGTGGTGTGAGTGTCATTAGGAGGTGTTTGTCACTGATTGTGAGTGACATAGCCCTCAGGGTGTGAGTGTCCGCATCATAGTGGCTATGACCAACAGAATTTATTTGTACCTATGATTCAGTATCTGTTTATTATATACAGCTAGGCCCAGGTTCCAGCCCTGGCATCACAAGTTGAAAGATGGTTTCCCTGGCTCAGATGATTTCATTTCACTGAGAGGGAAAGCAAAGCTTCTCTTGACTCCCATATGCTCTTAGTTAAATGTACACGCTGGCCTGCTTCCGAGATCTGAGGTCTACTTTCTCTTTGCTTCTTCAGGAACCTTACAGGCAACCGCTGTGGTGCAGGAACAGGATGGGGACGAGCTAAGGACCCTCCACTTAGAGGAAGTGGTGCAGGAGGCAGCGGGTGAATGGCAGACCCTAACCAATGTGTTCTGATGCCGTGAAAAGAGGCTAAGGGCATCCATGAAGCTACATTTGTGAAGATCAGAGCACTCAGAGTTTCTGTTTTTAAAACTTCAAGTGTTAAAAATCTACCACAGTAGTTTTTTAGCTTAACTTATTTGAAGAATCATTGTCATTTAAAAACTAACAGGAAACTCGGACAAGTACAAAGGCACTGTCTCATTTGTCTACAGATCACAGAACCTGGACACTCCCATGGGCAACTTGACCTTCTCATGGCTGGTATGTGTCCTTAGCAGATGAACTGGATCTGAGCATCATTGCAGTGCGATAGCAAAAGACAAGTTAACACGGAAAAACACACGGATGATAGTGCATGAAGCTCAGAAGCGGTGCCATCACACAGGGATGTTTTTCCACTTCTTACTCTGCATTTTGATAATGGTAACAATCAGTTCTTTTTAACCCACTCTTATGTTAACGTAACTGAGCCTTGAGAGATGGCCGGACCAGTTCTCTCTCCATCGCAGATGCTGAGTCCCTAGGTAGAAGAACACAGGATCTGGCTGGCGACAGCAGGGCCATGGAGGAAATCTGACCTGCAGGCAAGGACCAGCTGCTCACATGGATGTCCACACGCTTGCTGCATGGATCTGTCTGGTCACATGTGTTAGGTCACTGCAGAAGCACAAGCCATACCCTGTGAGCAGGAAGTGACCGAGTTGTCTAAGGGACAGGTAGCTGTCCCGATCCACCTCAGTAAAGTTATCTATTTTTAAGGCTAAGGACCCGCAAGAACCCTGCGACTTTTCTCCTTATGCATACGGAGGTGTGTTTTCATTTCAGGGAATTCTTTAGTGTCATCAGCAGTGCCACATGAGACACATCCCAAACCAAATCCTCCTGTGCTAGGCAGTGTGTGTGCCTCAGCATTCCAAAGACAGAAGGGTCCCCACTTCATATCAATTCCCTTGACGCTATTTATATGTCCTGTTTGTAAATACCTGTGTACATAGGCAGACACGTGGGCCTCCGTGTGGCTGAGGAGTGTATTTTGTAAATAGAAGCACGAGTCCTCCTCACAGAGCGCATCTGCGGCCACTCCCTGGTGCACCTCAGACCTGGGTCCTGTTCATTCTGTTAATAAATGGATATCTTTTTCACTGTAACATAAAACTGGGCTCTATTATTTTTTTCTGGAAAAAAAATTGCCTTTATTTTCTCTCATTGCCTCCTTGGTTTCAGAAGAGAGCAGTTTTATTGTAAATCTTGTGTGGACTTGTCCGCTGTGGTCCTGAAGAGCGACATTTCACTGTCACTGTGAGAGGGCGCCTTTTGATTTTGCTCACTTTTGTCATCTGTATATAAGTAATATTGACAGTGACATAAAAACTTTTGTTTTGTGAAAATATTTAAGTCAGAGAACTGTTAAATATTATTACTTTTTTCCAAACTGATTTGTGTATTGTATATTTTTTTAAGAAGAAAAAAAGCCTTACTTGACTTCTTGTGATACTGGACTTAAAAACCCAATGCTCCCTGAATGTCAGTGTGTACACCCGGCTGTGGTAGTGTTTTCAAAATAATTGTAATTGTGCGAGAGTTTTAAAGTCTCTGCTATTAATGCACTTTTTTCTTTTATAATTTTGTATTAAAGTATTTTAGAAATATTAATTAATTTAGTGAACAGATATCCCCCAAATTGAAATTATTGGATTTAAAGTTTTTTTGTTCTTGCTGGGTTATTTATTTTCCTTTCAGCATTAAATGTCATCTCAGGACATCTGTAACGAGGCGGGCTGCTTCCTGACCGGGTAGTGATGCAGGGTGTGACTGTGCAGTAATTAACTATGTAAGGAAGACCTCACCAGGTGAACCAGAAGCCTGCTTTTATTTTGGTTAAAGAAAAGAGAATATACCAATAGTCAATTTTGTATCTCTTCTCAATTTATTAGCAAACAAACATGACGTGTGTGTATTTTGATTTACTTCCTTACCATCAAAGCTGCTTCCTTACCAACATTCCTTGAAAAGACAAGGTTTTGAGAAGGTAACTCACTTGAATATTGTGGTTTACAGGTTGATCTCTGTATTTTAATGTTTGAAATGCTGTTTTAGGAAAGTTGTTTCTAGCCTCATGTGTAACCAGGGTTTTGAGGATAGAGAACTGTATTTTTAGAACTCTATATAACATTTGTTTTGAAATAACTAAATGCAAAATGACATTAGGAAATGTGGTGTATGTGTGTTTTTTTTTAAAAAAAAATCATGTTTCAGATAGACTAGTTGGGTGGGGAATAAAATTTCAATTCAGGTATTTTTAGCAGAATAAAAAATATAATGATATTTCTTTTACCTACGTGAAGTCCAGACAATGCATATCCTCCTTGGTGTTTTGAGCTGACAGTCGGATATGCCCTTGACAGAACATCCTGTGCCTGGCGCAGTCGCTTGGGTGCCACGTGCTCCTCCAGCTCCATGGAGCCGCTTGTCCCTGGAGGAGGTTCCTGCTTGGTAGAAGAACGGCGAAGCAGGTTCCTGAAGGCAGATGCTGTCGTCATAAGATGAGTTCAGCCGAGGGAGCATAGAGGCTGGCATGGACAGAGCCACAGAAGGCCAGAGACCAAGGTGGACATGTGATGTGAACACCTGGAGTCCTTGTCAGTGCCAGGGTGCTTCTGTGGCAGCATGAGGCAACTGAGGAGGGGAGTAGCGTGCTTTAGGAGACCAAAGGGGCTCCCCAGAAATGGCTTCCATTGTGAAGTGCCGTGTGGTGAGCAGCATGCACCAGAAAATACATATTGGCTTGTATGCCCTTCACACCATGTTTAAGGAAATTTGAATTCTGTTCCTCTGAATTCTCACCACACAGATGTATGTACGTAGCATGTTATAACGTATATATCTGTAGGCCTGCTCTCAGGTTCTGTGCCAAGGGATAGCTCATGCCTCCTTGCATGAGGGTTTTCTCCCAAGCCTATTTCAAAACCCCTTCCCGTGCCCTCCCCCTAGCCCCACACCAAGAGTGACCATAGGGCCTGGTGCTGCGGACTCCTGACACAGTGCATAGCTCCTCTTCTTCTGCCCCTGGTCTATAGTCATGTGATGTGGGTAAAATTCATGCAACTTGGAGCAAAGTCTTAAGTGGGCTATGGTTGCAAACACTCGCAATCCCAACATTTGGGAAATGCAGGCAGGAAGATGAGAACCTCAGTCAACCTCTACCACATAGCAAGTCCCAGGCCAGCCTGGGCTACCTGAGACCAAACCAAAAGCCAAGTAAAGCAAAATTTCAAAATAACTACTCACAATAACCCAATTTACTGTCAGTTTGTTTGGGGGTTCTGTTCCCTCCTCCCCCAGTGAAATAACTTGAAATCTGGTTACACCCTCTTTGCTGTCTAAAAGTTAGAGGTACATAGTTCACGGGAAGCCGGCTGCCTGCACACCCCTGGCAGCGTGAGAGTCAGCCACTGCTGCGCTGGCGGCCTCTTCCCCAGGCACAGTCACCCTGGCTGCACAGGCACTGTGGTCCTTTTTTGTATGGACCAGATGGTATACATCTGTTAGTATGTCAGGAGCAATAGGCAGAATTCAAACAATCGTGCTATTCAATCTTTTCTATGTGTAACACTTACGGCATGAAGACTTTTGTATCAAGATTTGTATATTTGACAGGTTCAAAAATGCCGTACTGATTGTTCTTCAGCCACCACTAAGAAAATTCAAAGTTTTTTAATTTACAGAAACGTTCTCTTTTTATCTTCAGAATTGTCTCATGGTCTATTTATACATTGGATGATATTTATTTAATCCAGTTTTGTATTAGAAATTGATAGTTATGCTAAAAGCCACTGTGCTGGCTTTTTAAAAACAATAAAAATAGTTTTTGTATTATTTTAAAACTCCTGTGTATTACTTGTTGCGGCCTGGGGTGAGTGGTAGCCACATGCCCAGTGTGTTGTAGGGGCGTGAGGCTGACCAGACTTCCTTCTGGGGCACACTCTGTTCTTCTGTCGTAGAAGCATGTTTAAAAGAGGAGTTAGGTGGAAGGAGAGAGTGAGACCTGCCTGTTGGCATGCTCTGCAGGATGGGGTACTTTCCCAGAGTAGCAGCCGCTAGCCCTTTAGTACTGTATTTTATTCTGTCACTTTTCCAGGCTTCATGGAACCCATAGTTCTTACTCCTGTGTAAGCAACACATTAAGAATGCCTGTTTGGGGCCCACCATACCTCTGGTTGGGGTCAGGCAGAGCAACTGAAGGGACAGATGCAGTGTGAGGAGGGATGAGGAGGAGCAGTTGGCTGCCTGCGGCTATTTCTTGGCAGAAGGTTTGGCTCTGGGTTTGATGGGACGCTGGAGCCTCACAACAGATGCCCTACTAGCATGTAGCCCAACTGTTCTAAGTGCCTTTCTATGTGCAAGCTGACCGAAGACTGCTTGTCTTAAGGCCTGCCATGGAGGGACACAAAAGCTTCGCTTACGGCCTTAGCTGCTCAGGTACGTCCTGCCCAGCCCCACCTCTCCCTGCCCTCAAGTAAAGGGCCTCGAGGCTTGGGCAACATCCACAGCTGCTTCATGGCTACCTGTCCAAGGAAGAAAGCACTGCTTGCCCCCCCCTTCCCCCGCCACCTTCTCTAGGCTGGGTGGGTTGGACCTTGGAAGGCAGAGAGCAGCCTGAAAGGCTGGTTACCTGACCATGACCGCAGAACTAGTGATGAAGTGGGGCTCTGTGACCAGGCTCTCTGTGGGCAGCTCCCCTGGCTCAAACTGTCAGGTAGAGCAATAGCTGCTGCAAGTGTTGTCTGGCTGGATGTAGCAGATAATTCTGGGGCCTAGAAACACCTTTGGCTCAACCCACAATGAACTTTTCCACAAACTCTCCACACCATCCAGCCTAGAGCCTTCAGGTACCACACGCTCTGTAGGAAAGGCTGCCGCATGCAGTGCTTGGCAAGGCCCTTCTCCTCTCAGATACATTGTCCCATGTCATTCTGGACTGATCAAGAGGCAGGCTATCTGCTAGTGCCAGATGATGCTCAGGTCCTTGACAACGAAGCTGCATGGAGGGGTGACAGTACTGTGGAGTCGCAGCCATTTCTACACAGTCTGTTCCTGAAGCCGCTTCAGAAGCAGTAGGGTGGCAATTCTCCACACACGGACTTAACTGTGGGTGGCTTCGTGTCCTTGGATTCCATCAAGCATGGAAGAAAATAGATTTAAAAAGTGGCATGTACAAGTCAGACCCTCTGGTGCCCCATATTTGACCACATCCCCTCCATGGGGAGGCCCGGTGGCACTCAGAGGAAGGATAGCAGGCTACCAAGAAGAGACTTGATACCCTATGAGCATATACAGGGGGAGGAGGTCCCCCTCAGTCACAGTCATAGGGGAGAGGAGTAGGGGGAAATGGGAGGGAGGGAAGAGTGGGAGGATACAAGGGATGGGATAACTATTGAGATGTAATATGAATAAATTAATAAAAGATATTTTTTTAAAAAAAGAAAAGGCAGAAAAAAAGAAGAAGCATGTGCCCTGACTGGACATCTGCAGGCTTATCCTCGCCTGCTCCCTAAATTCTGCTGCAGCTGCAACCACGCACACACCACGCAGGTGTGTGTTAAGTGTCACAAGTAATCAGAGCGCTGTGATTGCTTTATGTAATTGCATTGCTCTCTAACTGGGATGCTCCCTGATGTGGGTATGTAAGGTGGCTATCTAGGGCTGCAGGTGAGTCCTCTCTCCCATGCTTGCTTACTTCTCTGCTGCCGTAGCTGCCTTTAGTGAGATATTCAAATAACGCCAGATTTCACCACCAGGAGCTCTTCCTAGTAGCCTTTCATTTCTTGGGCACTTTTCTGTCTAGCAAAATCAGTTAGCTAAGGAATCCTGACTTCCTACCCACACAAGTCCAATGTATGCTTTCCACATATTCTTGGATGCCACACAGGCATAGAACTTCTTGCCTGCTTTCTCCATGCCAGGCTTTTGTCTGGCTTGAGTTTGTGCAGGTCTTACATTGTATCCTTAGGTCAATATACCTCTCCACCCTCATCGGAGGTGGGTCTATGTGCAATAGATGGCACCTTAGTGTGGCTTCTGTTGCTATGGTAACGCACCGTGACCAAAGGCAGCTTGGGGAGGAAAGGGATTATTTCCCTTTTAACTCACAAGCCCATCATTGAGTCCGTCAGGAGCCTGGAGGCAGGAACTGGAGCAGAGGCCACGGAAGAACACTGCTTACTGGCTTCTCCCCATGGCCTGCTCAGCCTGCTCTCCATCTGGGACCACTTGCCCACGGTGGGATTGAACCCTCCACGATCAATCATTAACCCAACAGGTCCCACGGACTTCCCTACTGATGACTCTAAGGGATGTGTTTTCTAAATTAAGATTCTCTTTCCCCAGTTATGTCTAGGGTTGTGTCAGGTTGACAAAGCCCAACCAGCACAGGGTGACTAATGCAGAGACTCAACAGTTTGCCAAGGTGCAGAGACTGATAGCTAGCACCCCCTCCCACTGCGGAAGGATCACTGCTGAACAGGTGCTGGAGAAGAGTTCAAAAGCCAGAGGTGGGGAGTGAGCGCAGCAGGGCGGCTACACCTCAGAATTCACAGTGCTTGTGGCAGCGACACAATTTTCAATAGTGCAAACATCTTTGTATTTCCAAATCCTTTATTTGGGAGGATTTTGTTGGGTTAAAAAAGGCAAGCAGGTGAGTGGACATCAGCCTTTTTCTTTTTTAAGATTTTAAAAATGTTTTTCTGTGTACGAGCATGTGCACCTTGTGTGTGCCCGCTGCTTGTGGAAGAAAGAAGTCTGGAACTGAAGTCTAGCACCTCCATTTGGGTGCTAGAAACCAAACCCAGATCCTCTTCAAGAGCAGCCAGTGCTCTTAGCTGCCGACCAGCTCTCTAGCCCCTGGTGGACTTTTGCTTTGTTTTGGTATGGTTTGGTTTGTTTGTTTGTTTGTTGAGACAGGGTTTCTTGGTGTAGCAGCCGTGGCTGTCCTGGAACTCTCTTTGTAGACTAGGCTCGTCTTGAGCTCCCAGAGCTCCACCTGCCTCTGCCTCCCGAGTGCTAGTATTAAAGGTGTGCGTTTTTGAGACATCACTCTAGCTTAGAGTTCAAACTCATTGCAATCCTCCTTCCAAGTGCTAGGATTATAGTCAGGAGTCCCTGTACCCAACTTGGATATAAGGCTTCCAGTCAGTCAGTGGACTCCGGCTTGCAGAGCCCAGCGCCCTGGCCTCTGAAAGGTGCAGTCACTGTCTCCAGGGTCCTGTGCTGGGTCTTTATGCAGGAGCAGCATGCCCCAGAGGAAACACAGCAAGCTTTGCTTCCTACAGCCCACAGATGTGGTGGAATCCCATACCCTGCCCTGGAAGTTCAGAAAGGAGCCAGTATCTCTCTCAAAACCAACACAAAAAGGGGGGTTTTGGGTAATCCTTTAGAAAAGGAATTCTTGCGACCAAAAGCAACTGCAAGAAAAACAAAACAAACAAAAAACAAATTAGGGGAGGGAGATAGAGAAAGAGAGGAGGGATGAATGACTTCATGCTATCTCTGTCGGGGATAAAGTGTGTGTCCTGCTCTTATCCAGAGTGTCCCCTAGCACAATGGCTTTGACAACTGTCCTCAAGAGTGACTGAACATCCTTTTCCATGTATGTTGTGGGTCACTGTCCTATGTCCTTCTACTGTACCCAAGTGGCTTATTGGTGCATGACCTCCTCCGCTTGGCCCTTGAGGGGTTCTCCCAAGGGCAGCGTGAGCCGCCCTGTGCTCCTGCTTGAAGGACATACACTCTATTCTGTGGTGAGGCTGTACTTTACATGGTCACATTTCCACAAGCCAGAACGCAGAATGAGACATCATGTGCAAAGATCATTGCAAGTTTATTACTTTATTTCAATATTCAAGAACAGTAGGTGCTTCCGTCCAGCCATTCTGCAGCATGTGCTGTCTGGAGGAAGCCACGAGCAAGGTCGTTCAGTCACATTGGAGGGCGAGCACTCCCGTGGAACGATCTGGAGGGTTTATTTCTGGAATTCTCTTCCCTGCTCTTCTCTTACCCTCACACTATTGTGGCTATTTATTAATAGGTGTTATCTTAAACCCACACTATAGTCAGAATTAGAGCAGATTAACAAGACGCATGTTCATCTATGTCAACCATCACCTGCCTTCCAAGGGATGATGGTGCCAGTGTGGGGCTCTTTGGAAGGTCTATAAGAGACATGCTAAATCAAAAGACATCGTCAGTACGTTAGAGGAACAGGGGGATGTCCATGGACATTATGAGAGTGGGATTCTGAGCTCCTCATCCCTGAAAGGTCGCCCAGGCCAGCCCTGCATCCAGGGTGGCGACTCAGTGACAGGGACACTCCTAAGTCAGCTAAGAATGAGTCCTTTCTAGGAGGCAGGGGAGGGTTATTTTTTTCACTCGGGTTAGTGTGTACCGATGGGCACCACCACGGCGAGCTGTCACTGGCCACTCCAATGTGAGAAGTGGCCAGAGGGACAGCGTGAGGCCACCAGAGAACTCCTGCAGTCCCACTTCCAGATGTGCCATGCTTCTGGACTCTCCCTGGGCTCTGAGAGGAAACGGGGTTCTTGACAGCACCTGCGCTGGGGAACCACTGAGGAGAGATGGTGACATTCTGCGGCCACACACGGCATCTCCAGCGTGTCTCCCTAAGTCCCCGTTTCCTGTTGGGGCCACTGCCCAGCCCACTCTCCCTTTTCCTTCCCTCTGCTACGCTTGAAATCAGCTGGTGGGGTGCAGGGACCAGCTGGCCTGGAAGCGTCCCCAGGGCCACCCCACTCTGGACTCTCACAGCTGCCCAGCCTGCGCTCACATACCACAAGCCCCCAGTGTATAAGCCTCTCCAAGACTGTCTGATCCTGTTAGGAAAAACAAAGCTCTTTAGGGGAAAGAAAACAAAGGAAGCCTGGACCACACAGCCCCCTGCGCCACGCTCTCTGGCTCCTTGGCGGTGTGCCTGTCTATCCGCAGTGCCCACGGAAGGTAGAGGGGTGCGCCTCACCGTGAAAAGAAAGTCTGAGGATGGAGTAGAGGTGAACTTGGGAGGGTGTCCGTGCACCTGGTCCTCTGGAGTCGACCAAGGTACACTGGGAACAGGGCAAGGTAGAGAAGACTCTGAGGAAACTCAAATCTTCAGATGAAAAGGGGCAAACAGTTTAAAGCAGCTGGGCGCCGTGGGCCTGGCCCCACCACTTGCACGGCTCAACGAAATTAGGAGAGGGTCTGATCTAACTAGCTAATCGGTGCAAGTAGAATTAAAAGTTTAGGGCAGTTATATTAAGAAGCTGAGGGCAGGATTCGGGAAGGCTGAGCAGGGAGGGTTTTCAGCGTCTCGCCATGGGAGATCCGGAGCGGCTGTCTCTTCCTCCCTGGGAAAAGGAGAATATAGGAGTTAGGCAAGAGCCTGTGTGGCTGTGGGGTGTCACTTCCCCTCCATAGTGCCGGTTCTCTGGTTGTCCAGTCAACAAGCCGGTCCGGACAGAAATGACATGGCAGAACACAGAGCGGTCCCACCGGGAAAGCGCTACCTCGAATTTGTTACTTAAGGTAAAGGCCCTTGAATGTGAGCCATGGGCACGGCTAGGTCCAAGGCTCCCACAGAATTGCCGCTGTAGGGAGAGTGCTGTGGCTTTGTTAGGTTGCTCCAAACAAGCTGTTTATTTTCTCAGTGAGAGGACTGAGAACAGTGTAAGTCGGGACTGGGACCGCTCTCCACGGTGCGCTCCAGACAGCGGCTTCAGTGCCGATGAGCATTAGTGGTACCCTGGGCATAGAGAAAGCACCCCAACAGTACACCATTGCCTCTGCCAGCAAAACAAGCAAGCTACACACGGGAGTGTGCGTGGGCCAGCATGATAAGGCTCTTGCAACCCTGCATTGATGGGTTTTCTAGAACCACTAGGATTGGAGTTAAAAATGAAACGTGGCTATTCAGCTTGCGAGGTGGCCGAGCCTGCAGAGACAGCAGCAGCACAGAAACCAAGAAGGTGGGCCTGGTGACAGGCTACCTATACAGACCTTGAAAAATGTCACTCTTTTTCTTTCTGTGTTGTTCTTTTTTTTTTTTTTTTTTTTTTTTTTTTTTTTTTTTTAATTGTTTAGGCTCTCCATCTTATGTTCAAGATAATACACAGGTCTTTTAAAGATTTCATTTAGATTGAGGTGGAGGCATACACACTGACTCTCCTCAGCAGAGTAGCCAGGCAGCCACATTCCTCAGTGTGGTATCTCCTGAGTTCAGCCAGGCAGTTATCCACATACTGTGGAACAAGCCCAGAAATTTCCACGCAGTTCCCAGCAGCTCAGGATGAAGTGACGACATTGGGTGTCTTTGCGCACAGGGAAGCTACAGTTCCAGGGGTGCTGGCATGTCATCCCCTGGAGGGCTGCCTCTCAGCAGTGGCAACGTTAGGAAGTCTAACTGTGAAGCCACCCTTGGAGAGAAGCCCTTCTCCAGGACAGGAGCCCTGGCCTCACCTAGACACTCAGATTTTCCTACACAGCATGAAGCCTCCTCACTGAGGAGCAGCCGGAGCCCCGCAGAGAACTGAGTTCTTGGAAAGTCCTGGAATCTCTGTTCTGGAAGGCACAAACATGCCTGGGCTGAAAAGGAGGCAGCTGGCCAGGGCCAGGGGTCAGATGATCTATGTAGGAGCACTGAGCACCTGCCTCGAGCAGAAGTTCCTCCCCCCAGCAGAAGTCCCTCCTCCTGATTTCCTTCTTGGACCCACAGCCAACTTCAAGTACACACTTATTTTATATGTGGTCAAAGATCAGAGTTGAGTCATTTCCCCACAGGGCAGCCAGCTTGCAGAGGGGAGCGAGGGCTAGAGCCAGCCAGGCGTGTCCCTTTGCCTCTGGGTTCTTTTATGCGTTTTGTGTCTTGTGCCACTCGATCTGTCTTTGGTGGGCTTTAGGCCCCAGATTTGACACATCTGTGCCCACCAGGTAATGGTTGGCTTAGATTTGTACCTGAGGAAGCAACTTGAGCATTATCTTCTGAAAGCGTGGGTACCTTTGTCTCCGTGAGACCCTTCAACCTCACAGGGGCGGGGGCAGCGGGCACTACCAGAGGCAAGGGCTCCTTTTATATACCTAGAAATAAGCGGTGGGTCCCAAAGACAGGGAGACCCACTCATTTTCTCCAGCCAGGTGCTAACTGCCACACCGAACTAGCAGAGCTAAGCCTTTCCTCAGAGCTGGCTGCTAAGGGGGGGGAGGAGACAAGCAGAAAGCAGAGTGGGTGGAGTGATGGTAGGAGCCAGAAAGGCCTTCTAGCCTGCTTTCAGCCTGGTCACACAGCCTGTCAGCCCACCATGAGCTGTCTATGTAATATATTTTCATTGTAACCACAACGCACTAGAAATGGTCAAGCTTCCTCCATATACACAGACATTTAAATCGGTTTTACAAAGCTGTTTACAGAAAGGCGACCCAGGGAGCCGCTGAACCTGCTTGAGAAATGTGAGTCTCACACCCGTGACGCCAGCACACGAGTCACATATGAACCTGAGTGGAGCTGTGGGGACGGCCCCACCTCCTGAGCATCTTTTAGGAACTACCCGCTGCCATGCATATCCCCTGAGAGAAGGGCCGGGCCATGTCTCCGGGGTGGAGCCACTGAGCAGCCCGACCCTCTCACACCAGGCCTGTTCTTCAGTGTGTCTAAAGCTCCCTGAACCTAGGCTGAAGTTATGGAGTGAGGCTGAACCCGTGCCTCACTCACAGGTGCACTCCTGACTGAGTTCAGAGGTCCCTGGAGAAAATACTTTCTGCACCCTCTCTCCTTACCGCCTTCAGAAACCAGGTAGTGGGTCAAAGAGGCCTTTTCCTTGATGGCCTGGGATAAAATTTATTTGGGTAGTGCCTACACCGTGCCTGACACAGAAAGTGGGTGGTCACTCTCTTCCTTTCTGCTCACATCCCAGGCACGAGGCTTTCTTCCTGACTAACTTTCCTTAGGCGCATGGCTCTCACTGAACACTGCAGTTCGTAGTCCACAGCCTTGCTTAGTGGGGGCGCAGAAACCTGGGCCTGCCCTCTGTGCATGCTGACCATGAATGGACACGCCCCATTAGTAAGTCCGTGAAGCGAAAGACGCCAGGATTCACCCAATTAGTTTGTGTTACAGACCCAGGCAGTCACCAACTGTGAAGCTTTGATACGGCGGTTCTCCTAGGAAACATACACCTGAGATCAGAACCTTTGCACATCACACTATCAGCTGTAGCCTGACATGGCACCGGAATGGAGGGGGGCGGGTGTGCCCTCATTCTTATCAGAAACAAAGGCACTAGGGTCTAAAGTGTAAGAATCCCTTTCCCCAAATATGCATCCACCTCAGGTGCAAAGCAGGAATCCAGGGGAGCATTTGCCATCTGCTCTCCAAGGCCAATCTGCGGGGGCATCAGCTCAGATTCTCGCTCGGCTCCTTGAGCCATCGGCTGCTTCTGCCTGGATTCCGTCCTGCACAAATACCAATCTTTCATCCAAGAAAGAAGCAAGAACTGGATATGGTGGTGCCGTGGTAGGTGGCACCTTGAGGTTTGCACCTGCAGTGGGGACTCTGGCTCACAGACATCTATGGTCCATGTTGCTCATCTTTCCATCAGGAAAGAGGCCAGCAGCTTTGTAGAGGTGAAGATAAGTGAGCATGCCTGTGTTCGCTATGTATACCTCTGATACTAGAGCTCACAGGCGTGTCCTCTTGCTCAGATGGATTAAGAGAGAATGGTAGCTTTGGGTGCCACACTAGGAATGAGGGGACGTCTTGGACAGTGGCTCTTAGTGACAGGACTCTCAGGGACAGTCCTTAGTGACACTGGCTCAGGGGTGACAAATGTCTCAGACCCTTATCGTTAGCATGGGAAGCCACCGGAAAGACATCCATGCATCTCACCCTGCTCCCCTCCAGCCTAGACTCAGGGCATCAGCCATGTCACCAGAGCCCTGGGCCTTTATAAACAAGAAAGTTTCTTCTGTGTCACCCAGCCCAGAGACCCCATAACCCTGGTTCCACTTTTCTTTATCTCTGCCAATCATGCAATGCTCACCCTGACACCTGAATGCAGGCCCCGTCTGCCATCAGCTCCCCAGAACACCCTCAATCGGGATCAGAGTCGAGACTCTGCTCCTGGGTGTTCCCTCTCTCCTCCTGGCCCAGCTTGTCAAAGGCGGCTCAGCTGGACCCTTCTCCCTGAGCCCTCTGAGGCCTTCTCCGCGGATTCCTCTGCCTTCAGTGTGCTCCTGCCTGTGTCTGCTGGCTCCTCTTTTGTATCCTTAGTGTCACATCCTTGCTCTAGAGACACAGCCCTCTCCTCAATGCCACACACGGCACCTCAGTCTCTTTCTTCTGCAGACTGTTTTCCTATGAACTGCTGAGCTCTAGGGCAGCTGGCCTGACTTCTCAGATTCTAGAAGTCTTGGGCCTGCCTTCTAGGCCTCTAGGCCTCCTCGTCCCAGAAAGGCAGCCCTGGCCCAGAGTGTACTGTCTGTGCTGACAGTGGCCACAGACTTGCTGAGAGGGTGGCTTTCATTAGGGAAAACTCAGGACTTCGTTGAGAGTCTAAACCTAGCCTGGGTACCTATGTTCCTCCAGGATGGACCTCACCCTTGGGGTTCCCCAGGGAGGACACAGGACATCTCTGAGCTCTAGTCTTCACTTCTAGGTGACCTTTTAAGAGCTATGTTGTGAGGCTTTCTGTGCCAGATCAGCATTGGTATATAACAGCTGCCACTTGGCTTGTGCTAGGGCCACATTCCAGGCCTGCATGACCTTCCCCGGCACCTCAACAGGTCCAAGGTAAATGGGTGCATCACCCCCTTACCCTGTGGGTAAGAAAACCATGTCTTAGAGAGGTCAGGAGTGGCAGCGGCCACAGGCTAACTAATAGTGGCCCAGGACTTTATTATTGGGTCTGTGTGATTCTGTATGTGCCTACGTATGTATGCAGCTAACAGCAGGCCCCTTCCTGGGTTTTTCTGGGACCCCTTGAGTGATCTTAATGAGCCTCCCTTGCGTGGGGTGGGGGGAGGATGTCCTGTCAGCCACTTCCACACACAGGTGGCACCCATTTCCACCTAGGCCCTTGGCTGGACACCCAGGTCAGTGGCCCACCTGACTTTCAGCTCTAGGGAGAGAGGAAGCACAGTGAGGCCCAGGGAATGTCTGCGCACTGCACGGCAGCATCCTTTTAAAAGACTCCTGGCTCTACATTAATTTCCTGGGAAATCCAGAGGGAAGACAGAGCTCTATGCTGGCTAAGAGCAAGGGAAGGTAAGTTGTGGGTGGGGGAGGTGACTGAGCCTTTGGCTAAGCTCAGCTGGGGATTCTGGAATGTGTCTTTCTGCTAACACTCTTTCTGACCCCTGGCATCACTCTGGGGTCACAGTTTCGCCTGGAGGAGAACACAGAGCATGGCTCCAGGCCCCCACTTCCCACAGAGGTGCCCAGGTGTTTCCCCCACGGTAGGAATGTTACATTACCAGCTTAAAGATTTTGGAAAGCGTGCCCTGGGCGTCGTAGGCCCCCTTGAATCCCTTGTGAGCCGATTTATAGTCGGAAGCTCTGCCTCCGTAGCCAAATCCTGGCTTCTGCCCCTCGGCCCCCTGCAAGAAAAGACCAGCGCTCAGTGTCTGCTCACGGCTGCCTCCAGGATCCACCACCAGGTGGCATCGGTGAGTCACTCAGGAGCCAGAGCGGCACGGAACTCTGACGAGGAGGGAGGGGCTGGAGGAGTGCCTGTCCCGACTCCATCAGGGGGTCTTGCTGGAGAACGAAAGGCCTGGGCAGGCAGTGCTGAATGCTCTGGGGCACAAGTGGAGCTCCGTGGCAGGGCATCTTTGTGGGAAAAAGGGAAGCATCTCTCAAATGAGCATCAAGGGCCTCTACCCTCGCCAGTGGAGGAAGCACACCTCCAGGAGGCCCCCAAAGGTGCTCGAGAGGACAGGAGTGTTATCCTTAACTTTTCTCTCTGCTGGTCTTTCACAGCTGGTCTTTCTGCTTACCCGTGCACAGCAGCCTCTGTGGCCTGGGAGGAGGAAGAGGGGGAGGGGGTCTCTGGACTCTGTCAAGTTTACCTTTCCTAAAGCCAAATGCAGACTTCCCAGCCTCTGGTGCAGGGCAGCCTCTCTGTATGGCCATGGTGTGATCTACATTTAGGGTCTTGTCTGGCTCCATGGGCTGCTGATAGCGTGGTGCAGGAAGCAAGCTGAACCTGGCAACAGCTCTTTCTGGCTTGGTGACCTTGCGCAGGTGTGGGAGCCCCTGCGAGCCTCAGTTTCCTGTACACTGGGATTAATACTGTCCTTTTTGGCCCTTATGGAGTTGGCCGCCAAGGAATCAGCCCTCCCCCCACTCCGTTGGTCCTCAGTCCCTCTCACTCGGTGTTGAGATGGCTACCCGCTGTGGGATGCAGTGATGGGCAGTGAGGACTGAAGTACAATACTCTGCGGGTCCCAGCACTGGCTTATTCACAAAGAATGCCCTCGGTAGGCCTGAGTGATGATTCAGCAGCATTGTGGGTAAGGTGGTCACCCAGCCCCTGTGCGCGCATGCGCAGTGCAGCGCGGGAGGCTGACCAGAAACACTTTGGTCTGCCTCACGGAAGTCTGCCCTAAGGGCAGGCCTCAAGACTTCGCCTTGGTTTTTGACAAGAGGAAATGGGAAGCCAGTTGTCACCAATAGCTCTAGCATCAGAACCAGACAGCAGCCTGAGCTGCTCCTAGCACCCTCTGCGTACCACGCTGATTCACACAAGGGCACTAGGCAAGGAGGAGGTAAGAAGCAATCCAAGCCACCAAGTCACCGCCATCTTCCCTGTGCTGAGCGCGGGGGATTAAGCAGTACTTGGCTGGCTTGGGCAGGATGGAAGCCAGACCCAGGCCGTATGGGAAAACACTCTCCTCTAGCTCACCTACTTACAACCGTTTCCCTCTCTTTCTCCTGACAGTGGCTCCCTGGCAGCGGGAGTCTGGTTCAGTTTCAGGTGTTCTGATGGGTTAAGGGGAGAAAAGAGAAGAGAAAGTCTATGCTGAGCCCTTGGGGCCAGCCAGGGCCACTTGTACATCCTGGAGGCTTGTCAGACACCTGGCCTCCTGGGTGCCACATGGAAGTGTTGTGGCACCAAACACATAGGCAGCTAAGTGGCAGAGACATGGGCTTCTCTGGGTGGATACTGGGCTCCTTTGTCCCAGAGTATGGCTTTTCTCCCAAATCAAGAACTTCTGAGACCTGAACAGCTCAGCTTTCAGATCAGTGATGTGGGGCCTTCCTAGTCACTTCCATCTTGGGACACCTAGACACTATCAAGATACATACAACAGAGTTTTGAGAAAGCAAGAGGGGGTTTCTGAACCTCCAGACAAGAAGGCCACACTGAAAACAGACAAGAACGTGGAGGAAATTTGGACAAAAAGAGACCCAAGGGGCCCTCAGGAGACCCAAACTAGAGAAAGCAGACAGACAAGACCTGCCCACGGGTGGGCCAGAGGCCCCCAGAGCCCCCCAAAAGTCTTCTCATCCCACCACCTCACATCCAGTCTTTGCACAATGCTCTGCCAACCCACACATAGAAAATAAAGACATATACAGCAGTAGCTAAAAATAAGAATTCCGGTTAAAAACAGATGTCATTTTTCATACCATCTTTGTTTCCTGCTGGCACAGGAAAGTTAAAGCAAAAAACAGACTACGAGTGGGGTCTGTGCAGACACCTACCTTATTGTCATCAGTTTTGAAAATTTACCATGTGAGAAAAAAGGAAAAGAAAAAAAAAAAAAGTAAAACAGGCCCAAGGTACATTTATATCAAATGGTTTGTAGTTCAATGCAAGAAAGTACTAGAATGATTCAGGACGTCCACAGATCTCCTCCGTCTTTCAAATAACCCTTCCTTGGATACCTATTTCTCTTCTTATTTTAGTTTTATTTTTTGAGACAAGGCAACTCTGTGGCCCCCACTACATAAGCTTACTTTTACTCTTTCAGCAATCCTCCTGCCTCTACCAACCGAGTACCGGCATAACAGGTGTGTGCCCCAAGCCTGGTCCTGTCTTCTTTCTACCATTGTTTCTGCTGCCCCCTTCCCCCCACCTCCACTCTCTGTCTCTGTCCTCCTCCCTGCCCCCTCACCCATTTTCTTGTGTTTTCAGGCCGACGCAGACGGGCCCTGTGCCACACTGTCCGCAGACAGTCTCTCACCCCGCTCCCACCTCTGGCTAACAGGCTGGTGTTTGTGCATGCGTCTGGGTAGCTCTGGAAATCACAGCTACTTATAAGGAGAAGCTCCATATCTAGTAGCTGCTAGCAGCCGGGGTCAATATTTTTGGTTAGGATAGATCAGTAAGCATTTTAAATTGCTATAGACATCAGAAGTTGCTAATATTTAGAAGCCAAGCCGTTTAAACCAATTAAAGTCATCACTGAAACTTTGCTCTGTGTCTAAAAACCTAAAACCACTAACGAATCTTTCATGGTGGTTTAGTGGCTCAGTGTTAGGTACCACTAACACACAAACAAAACTCCAAATCTCCTAATGGGGAAAGGGGTTATTAGAAACAGAACAATTCTGTTTCAAGGAGTGGCCAGATTTGGTCTGCTGGGGCTCCATTTCCCCATCAGGGGCACTGGAAAAAAACTGGGATTTTCTCCAGTGTGATGTGGCTCTTCCTTGGGAAGGAACTCAGAACCCCTGTGGGAAGGAGGCAAAGGGCTTTGCAGTGCCCGGCTCTCAGCCTGGCAGCAATCCACCCTGAAAGGCTGCATTCCTGCTGGGAACAGAAAACAGCCTGTTCAGCTGGGCTGGGTAGGAAAGAAAGGGCGACCCTGAGTGTTAGGCAACTGAAGGGGCTTAGAAGTCAGCGGGCTGCGCAGGCTGCAGAGGAGGAGGAAGCAGAGAAAACGCAGGCAGTCATCACCTACCCAGCTAAATCTGCTGAGGGACAGGCCTCTCCCCTGTGAGGAAGAGAAAGAAACAGTGACGAAAGAAACAGTGATGTGGTGATCACCCGGGATCAAGCCCTGAAACCGACAGGAACAACCAAATTGGCATGCCTCCCCCTCAAGAAGAGTAGGTTCCCTCAAATGCACCACATTCGGGGTTCGCAGGGCCACCCGCAGCTCAGGGGGCGAGGATGTAAATCCAAGCTCAGGGGGACAGTGCCTGGATGCCTTGGCCTGGTATGAGTATTTGGAGACCCTCAGCTGTGGTGCCCCACTGGGAGTCTCTGGGAGCAAGACTGGGGCGGATTCAGGGATCTCTGAACCCAGTTCCGTTTGGAACACATTTTGGGATTTCAGGGTGAATTGACAAAGGATCAAAAACGTCTAAGGCCTTACCTTTCCTTGGGATGGAGGCGGTGTGCGAGGTGTCACCTGGAAGACAGGGAAGTGCTGGCTGTAGTGACCGTGACTGGTTTTCCTGTAGGTAGCCCTGCTCTCGAGGGTCCAACTAGCTCATGTCTGCAGACACGACTTTGGTCTATTAGGCATCAGAAGCTAACACATGCCTCTAACGAGCCCTTCCTGGGGCTGGAAACGGTATACCTACCAATGCTCAGTTGCAACATGATGCCTCAGTAAAAAAAAAAAAAGTATGTATGTGTGTGTGTGGGGGGGGGCGCATATGCATGTGAAAGCAGGTGCCCACGGAGAGCAGAGATGATATTGGGCCTGGAGTTATAGGCAGTTATGGGCTACCCAACATGGGTGATGGGAACTAAACTTAGGTCCTTTGCAAGGACAGTGTTCTAGCTAGCTTTGTGTCAGCTTGACACAAGATAGGGTCATTTGGGAAGAGGGGATTTCAACTGAGAAAATATCTCCACAAGGTTTGCCTGTAACGAAATCTGCTGTGCAATTTCTTAGTTAATGATTGATGTGGGAGGGCTCAGGCAAGGTGGGTGGGGCCATCTCTGGGAGGTGGTCTTGGCATGCATTTGAAAGCAGGCTGCACAGGCCACGGGGGCAAGTCACTCAGCAGTGTTCTTTCATGGCTTCTATTTCAGTCTGCCTCCGGGTTCTTGCTCTGACTTCCTCCTGGGACAGAGTATGATCTGGAAGTGTAAGTGAAATAGCCTTTTCCTCCTTAAGTTGCCTTTGGTAACGGTGTTTTATCACAGCCATAGAAAACCTAACAGGACAACCAGTGTGTTCTATGAGCCACTACTGAGCCAGCTCTCCAGCCCCTCACCATTAGTTTTTTGTTTGTTTGACTGTTTTTTGTTTTGTTTTTTTTAACTTTATTGTGTTTGTTTGGGTGAAAGTGGTCCCCATAGGTCATATATGTGGATGCTGGTGGACTGTTTGGCAAGGATGAGGAGGTGTGGCCTTGTTGGAGGGATGTGTCATTGGGGTAGGCCATTCTCACCTACTGCTCTATCTCCCTGTCATCTGTCTATCTCTACTCCTCCCCACCTCTCTGCCTCACGTTAATGTCCCAAGATGTGATTTCTCAGCTACTGCCCTAGCACATGCCTGACTCCATGATCCTATCCATGGTGGTCATGGACTCATCCTCTGAACTGTAAGCCCAAAATAAACTCTTTCTTCGATAGGCTGCCTCAGCCTTGGTATCTTATCATAACAATGGAGAGGTAGCTAAGACATTTATTTAATGGAAGAGTTAAGATTTACACAGGAATTGTAATGAAATCATATATTTCCCTGCCACCCATAGGGCGTTCCCACATATCTGCTCAATTTCTGCTGTTTAGCATCAGCATTGATGTGATGTGTTTGTTACAATTGATATAAAAAAATACTGGAGGATTATTATACCATCTGGATACATTAGAGTCCACTCTGTGCAGCATGAGCCTTATGTGTATAGATGAATGTCCTGTGTCCTATATCACAATGCCACACAGAGCAGTTTTGCTGGCCCAAAACACCCTGCATCTCTCTGCTCATCCCCCAGTCCTCCTGGCAATGCCTATTCCTGTTGTTATCCCATCTCAGGGTTAAAAGGTTTATATCTTTAAGCATCAACTAGCTGTTTGGTTTCAGGAAAATTAAACTCTTATTCAAATACACAGTTTGTTACATGGCAGATGCAGCCAAGACTGTGTCCTTTGGGACTTGGGATGACCAACATCCTACTGAGGGTACCTGCTGTACCCTGATGGTTTCCTGGTCCCCCTGAGCATGGTCACTTACAATATTCTTGAAGAAGTGGACTACTGGGTTTTCATCTTGGGTCCGGCCGTGCTGCGACTTCTGGGGCAGGGAGCCATAGTGGGTAGTTCTTGATGTATGTGAGTCCTGAAAGAGAGATGCAGGCAGCTTAGGATGGAGAGGACACAGCTGGGCCAGGTTTGTCCTTCGGAGGAAGGTGAGTCTCTATGCTGTGCATCCTGGGGATTCGGAAGCTGCTGGCGTGCCACCAGACACCCGCGAAGTAGAACATGCCTGGTGGTGTAACCACAGTTTGCCAGGTGGCCACCCTCTATCTCCTCAGCCGTCACTGGCAGAGGGAGTCTGCTCATTAGCTATGGTTTGGCAGCATCATGAGCTAGCCTCTTTGTCTCATGCCACCAGGGTTCTGAGTCTATCGATAGAGGACTATTATTTTCCCATTTTGAGAAAGATGGAAGTAAAGAGTAATAGCTGGTGTGAGTGTCCATCTGGTCTGAGGATTCATTGCTCACTGAACCAGAAGGTTCTAGGCCAGTGAAAACAGCCGTTAAGACGCTCTAGCAAGCACAAAGGCAGTGATGTATCCCAAATGAACACAAAGGCTGAAATGGTTCCGTGCTCTCCTGATGCTGTCCTCCTGGCTACCACCCAGTACCTGTGCTCGACACAGGAAACATGGACAGGGCCACAGAAAGAGTCTACATCCAACAGGGCGTCCTTGGAAAGAAGCCTGTGAGGAGACCTCACAACATTACAGTCCTCCAAAAACAACAGACCATGCACCCTGGAGGAGACTGGGCACGTTTCCTCATTTCTCCCCCATTGCTCCCAGCTTAGAATCGCCAGTGTGCCTGGAGGAACCTCAGCTGCGCTGCAGCAAGCATGACAACAGAAGTGATGTGCAGCCTGTCAGCAGAGGTCACAGCCATGCCTCTGAGATGGCAATCTGGTCACTTGAAGCACCCCATACATGAATTGGGAGAGCCTTCCTTGGGCAGTTTGCAACTGAAAAGCCAAAAGCTGCTTCTCTGGAGCTTAGGAGGGTGTGTGTAGTGGGTGTGCCCCACCCCCAGTGTGGTGGGCGTGGCCCTGTGGGTTAAAGCTAGATACCACGGATACTGTCTGCCAAGCCACCCAGCATTTCTCTGGGTCAGTTATATCATGGTCCTCATCGTAATTAAGCAGCTAACAGCTTCATCTTCTGTGTTGTTCAGCCTGAGGACACGGGCAAATGTCTACTGCAAGCCCTTGGTTATAGATAGCATCAGACAGGGCGCTTGTAAGTAGTTGTAAGTGATCCTACCTGTGGGTTTTCACACGTCTAGGTTTGATCTCTTCCAGTCACCTGGTCCTGTTCACCCACTTCTGGCATCAACAGACACTTGGCGTAGTTCTCGTTCCCATCCTCCCTCTATTGCTCAGAGACCAAAGCTCACTGCTTCCCAGGGACCACATCCCACACCTGCTCACCCACTAAGGCAAACTCTGCACTCCCAGCCCCACTCCAGCTGGGACTTTCTAAATGGCTTCTCTTTCTTTCTCTCTCCCCTTCCAGTCACATCCAGAAAAACTCTTAAGGTCCATGCCTTTCCATGTCACATATGCCATGGGCACAGAATGACATCCGCTCTGCCTCAGTTGCTGAGGGGGTGTGGTGACCTTCCCAGACTGTCACATATATGCTCTGCCACCTCCTTAGCAGCTGCCCCTTGGCGATGTCACAACAGTGGGTCACCAGCTTGGGGAAGCCTCTGCCCAATGTGGGTACCCGGAGACATTACTTCCAGGCACAGTCCGTGGTGACTGTTCGACAGTTAAGCACTGCCCCTCCCCACCTCTGTCCAAGTTCCTGCTTTATGCTGGTTTCCAAGTCACAGAAAGGATTCTGTCTTAAGCCCCTCCTCTCGTGATTGGATTAAATGGAGCAAATGCTCAGCTGTGCCTTACAGACCTCATGCTGAGGAAGTATATTTACCCTGAGAAATTTGGTAAAACATAGTGGGAATAAGACACTGCTCAGCTCTGAATGCTAAAGGAAGGTTATAGATGTTTGTTACCTGTCAGGTTTTTTTTTTTTTTTTTTTTTTTTTTGTGTGTGTGTGTGTGTGAATACATTGCTTTGATCGATAACCTTTGCAGCAGGGCCATGCTAATCTTTGTATCATTCTAATTTTAGTGTTGCTGAGGTGAATATACAGGCACTAAACTTTTGGGAGAAAAGTACCTTAAATATGTTAAGGAGCTCATGAGCTTTGTGGGCTGTGTTGGGATTCTTAGAACTCTGAAATGATAAGGAAGGGAGCAGAGTGTGCAAAAAGCATCAACTATTTACTGTGTGGCCTGCACAGATCTCTTTTAATGTATGACCAAGCCAGGAACCAGTCTACATGTTAAGGGTTATGAGTATACGTGACCCTTAGCATACACAGTGAGAGGGACATTGAGTAGGACACTGACTTGGGCTTTTGGATCTATACTGTTCCACAGATAACTTGAGGTAGCAATGTAATTACATCTACAAATATAACATATTTGTAGGTGTTTAAATCAAAAGCCATTTAGGCAACCGTATTTCTGTGAACAGCATACTTCTGTAAACATACTTCTGTGAGTAGCAGCGAACAGCTAAACAGAAACACAAACTTTAAATGCTGCTAGACTCAGTGGCAGAAAAGAGCCTAATTAAGCACCTATAGCATTTGGCCTGGGTTGGACCACAGCAGTAGAACATGTGCCTAGCATGTGAAAGGCCCTGGGTTCAACCTCCAGCATCCCAGAACAAAACACAATGGTGCCCTGTAGAGAGTCTTTAGTCTCGAAACTAGAAAAGAGACCATAGAAGAGTTAAGTGGAGAGACATTCTATGTTCATGAATTGGAGATGTAAACTCTGCCTACGAATTTAATGCAATTGACAGTAGGATTTTGATGAGGCATTGACAAACTGATCCTGACCAAAAATGGGAACGCAAATGAACCAGAATAACTAAACGTCTGTAAAAATAGAGAAGTTACCCAAATCACATGGTTTTGTTTTCAAGATTTATTACATAGCAAGGCTGGTCCTGGAATAGATCTAGACACACAGATCCATGGAACAGCATCCGGCATCCGGCATCCGGCAGCCTAGCCTCACAAACATGGCCACTGCATTTCGACCAAGTAACAAAGACAACTTAACGGAGAGAGAGAGGATGGCCTTTTGATGTTGCAACAATTGGATGTGTGTGTGCAAAACACCAACAAAAAATGTACTTCAACCCTACCCTCACTTTATAGAAAAGGTAACTGAAAACAGATCATAAATCTCTACTGACACCGCAAAATTTTAAATGAAAATGGGAGTAGAGGAGGGTTGCTCAGACCTTACACCAAATGCTGGTTCATAAAGAAAATCAAACCGCAACACTGTTTGCACAAAACACTCTTAGGAGCACGACCAGACAAAATACAGATTGGGAGAAAATGTATGCAAATCACATATGAGGAAAAAAAAAAGACTCAAACACAAAATATGTTAAAAAAAAAAAAAAACCACTAAACCTTCAAAACTCAGCAGTACGAAAATACATTGATTAAAAACTGGATAAAACAATTGAACAAACATTTTAACAAAGATGTGTGGAAAAAAACCATCACATGAACAACAGCTGCTCAAAACCAACAGCACAGGAGCCACAAAATGCTATTACCCACCTGTTCAGAAAGCTAAGAAAAAATACTGACAATAACAACTGTTGCCTAGTACAGGGAGCAACTGGAACTCTCCCATGCAGAGCCAGAGAATACAAAATAGCATAGTCACTGGGAAAAACAACATGGCAGTCTCTTGCAGCACCAACTATGCACTTACTGTATAGTCCTGGAATTCCATTTCATGCTTTGAAGGATCAAAAAGAAAACGCTATATTTTTGAAAATGGTTTTTAAATAAATATATTGATCACTTATCTTTTGAAGAAAAATAATTTAAAGCTTAAATGAAAAACTTACATTCACTCAAAGTCTGTACATGAAGGTTTACAGAACTTTTTAATTCCTGCAAACTATAAGCAACCCAAAACTTCCCTATCAGGAGAATCAGCACAGTTTGGCACATTCATTCAATGCAATACCTCTTAGCAACTAAATGAACAACATTTTGAAACATGTAATAAGGCATCTCTAAGTCTTGCTGCATGAAAGAAGTGATTCAAAAAGATTTTGGATGTACCATCTTTTTTATGTCATGTTCTTGAAAGGCCTATCTTATGCTGAGGGACACATTAGTTGTAGTTAGGAGATGAGAGAAAGGAGAGTTTTGAGTGCACAAGGAAGTGGGGCCATCTTAGATTGATATATCTTTGTGCTAGTAGCTACACCGGCTTATAAATCTGCTAAAACATTTAGAACTCTACATAAAGCAAGTCTACTTTGCTATATGTTAGTTTATAAAGTGAAGACCATTTACCGTGGACTATGACTGCACAGCATCTGTGGAAACTGCTTTGTGAGTTTTCCCACCAGGACCTTCGTGGAAAGGCAGCCTCAACCTTGCTTCCACCCTGGAGCTTTTCTTGCACATTACTCTTGCTTAGTTCGAACGGCTTCCCTCCCACATACGCCGCTGCCTGCTGACCTAGGTATCACCTTTCAGCTGGGAAGTGTTACCACAGTGGGCTGCTCTTCTTAGTTTTCCAGAGCACCTCATGCCTCACCTTGGTTTTACTCTTTCATAGGAAAAAAGACAGGCCTGTGTGGGCTCCAAGGCACTGGCAGTTGGACTCTCATGGTGGCACTCGGATAATGAGAGGACGAAGGGCACTAGAACAACTCTCCTACCACAGTGCGTAGGCAGAGGTAGTCACAGTGGCAGATGCCAGAACCCTAGCAGCTCTTGGAAAGCTGCTTCCTCATGCACAGTATGGGCCTAAAGTGGAGATGGGAAGTGACACAGAGGGTGGCAATTACCTGGTGACAGTTACACCTTGGGACACTACCCAGTTCCAGGCCTGGCGCTGTGGTGAGCATAGCAAAAGCCCAGAGGCCACCTCAGTTGCCATAGTAGCAACATCCTGGGGCAAGAGGTTGTTGGACCAGACCAGCATTGCATCTGAGCTCATGCTCTTAAAATATACAGAACACGGGGTCCCATTTTAAGCACCTCTGAGCAGACAGGCCAGCAGCAACTGTGCCTATCACCACCTGCCTAACCTTCATGAATATGCAAATTTCTTCCCAGTCTGTAGCATGTCTGTCATGCTCCTAACAATGTTTCC